>NC_091569.1:22589665-22592165 GCF_042767895.1 Penaeus vannamei | reverse complement strand
CAAGAAGTTCGGTTTTACTGAAGAAGGAGTCGGCAAACGCAACCTGCAAAAGTCATCGCAGATACGGATTTCGCAGATGACACTGCACTGATTTCTAATACAGTTCGAGGTATCATGCACGTAGCTCCTTTAGAGAGTGGAGGGAGCAGCGCAACAGATAGGTCTGCATATCAACAAAGATAAAACTGAATGTATTTGCAAAGGTGAACAAGGAGCAGTAACGTCTAGGAAAGGAAAGGTCATCATGCAAGTACAGGATTTCCATTACCTATGAGCTTGAATAGATGCCTCAAAGAACGTCAATATCAGGATCGCCAAAAATTAGTCGGATCTAGTGAAGAATTGTCTATGGAAATCACAATTAGATAGAGATATAAAAGTACATTTTTCAGACCAGCAATTGAATGTATTTTATTATATTCTAGATAGGAAATAAGGCCAGACGGAACGTATATGAAAATGCTAAACGCTATTTTAAGATCACATAAATTATTGAAAGAAATCTTACATGCGCTGGACGTTGCTGGAGGATGGAGGAAGAAGTAGTGCAAGACGTCCTATTTTCGCAGCCGAACAGAGGTAAAAGAAATAGAGGCCTAAAAAGTATCATCAGCACACACACACACACACACACACACACACACACACACACACACACACACACACACACACACACACACACACACACACACACACACATATATATATATATATATATATATATATATATATATATATATATATATATATATATATATATATATATATATATATATATACAAACGTAACTGTGTGTAGATAGATAGATATCTAGGTAAAACAGATGTAGATAATGGCCGATAGATTAATCCAAACGTAGATATAGACCTAATGTTGAATATATTTGGATATATAGATTGACTGACAGGTAACTGCATATACAGATGTAGAATGAAGTAAATACATGTGACGCAGATTAATACGTTCATAGAGACGGGGATATATAGAGATTAACTGACCCATAAATGTTGACACAGAAACCAGTCGAGCGGGAGAGAGAGGGTAGCAGGACGCACTGCATGTCGAAAGCACATCCAAAAGAATTTCCAAATAGTCCATAATTATTTGCTACGATCGCCATAAGTGAAGGAAGACACAAACCGCGCTTGAATTCAATTGCTAGGCCTTGCTAGTCATCCGCTATTTGTTGTTTTTTCGCGTTTACTGCCAATTCTTCGTTTTCAGTCTCGTGATTCTCTTTTTATTGCAGAAGAGATTATCCAAAACATAATAAATGGAATCGAAAAACGTGGAAGCAATGAAGAAGAGAGAGAATAAGAGTGGAAAAGAGAAAAACGAAAAGGGTGATTTGAGCAAAGACGAAACAAAAAAAGAAAGAGGTTGAGGAAGGTGGCGAAAAAAATTGAACTGTAAGACGACAAGGTAAATGAGTGAAATAAAGATAAAGAACAGTAAAATCAACAAAAACAAGCAAGAAGAGAAACTGGCGAAGAAAAGTAAACTGAAGCATAAAAAATAAGATTTATTATTTATTCTTATTTAATTTTTTGATGAGAAATAACACGGAAAATGACCAAGGCGGAATTCAAGAACCTGAAGTGTATATATATATATATATATATATATATATATATATATATATATATATATATATATATATATATATATATATATATATATATATATATATATATATATATATATATATATATATATATATATATATATACATATATATATATATATATATATATATATATATATATATATATATATATATATATATATATATATATATATACGTTGGCAATAAAACAGACCCGGCCTTTGTTGACATGTATACGAACATTATATCACGTTGATTGCGCGTTCAAGAACTGATACAGAAAAAAAACAAAAATAAAAGTGACTTTTAGCAGGAATCGCGAAGCAGCATCCAGCTAACCACGAGACAATCTTTACGTCTTCTTCATTGTTTTGGATTCATAAAACAGACTCGTCCTTTTTCACAAAGAAGTTTAAATTCTATTACGTTTAGTCGAGAGGTTGGATGTGTGTGTGTGTGATAAAAATAAAAATAGTAATGATAATGATAATTATAATAATATTACCATTATCATTAATTATAATAATTATAATGGTGATATAATAATAATAATAATGATAATAATAATAATAATAATAACAATAATAAAAATAATAGTAATAGTGATAATGATAAAGATGATAATGATATAAATAAAAGCAATAATATTAATGATTATGATAATAATAATGAGGAGGATA
The DNA here is from genome assembly GCF_042767895.1 of Penaeus vannamei. Taxonomy (NCBI): domain Eukaryota; kingdom Metazoa; phylum Arthropoda; class Malacostraca; order Decapoda; family Penaeidae; genus Penaeus; species Penaeus vannamei. The sequence continues at coordinate 22,589,879 of NC_091569.1, read as the reverse complement.
ATAATGACGATGATGATGATAATGATAATAATAATAATAATAATAATAATAATGATAATAATATAAAGAAAATGATAATAATAATAATAATAATAATAATAATAATAATAATAATAATAATAATAATGATAATAAAAAGAAAATGATAATAATAATAATAATAATAATGATAATATTAGTAACAATAACAACAATGATGATGATGATGATGATG
>NC_091569.1:22542165-22544665 GCF_042767895.1 Penaeus vannamei | reverse complement strand
TGAGATTAGTGGATTTTACGGCATCGCGAACCTAAGGGCATCCTTTTCCTGTGAAATTATGTGGATTACTTGTATTTTGAAAATAGCCTTCTCTTTCTATGTCTCTGCCCCCCCCCCCCCTCTCTCTCACACACTCTAATTCTCTCTCTTTCTCTCCTCGGTCTCTGCGTATATTCTGAGGTTCGTGACCTTCTCCTTCTCCTTACCCTTGTTTCCTTAAGTCTACCCTGCACCTCCCTTTTACTGCAGTCTCCCCCTTTACCACCTTTTCCACTCCCGCATCTTCTCTCTCTCTCTCTCTCTCTCTCTCTCTCTCTCTCTCTCTCTCTCTCTGTCTCTCTCTCTCTCTCTCTCTCTCTCTCTCTCTCTCTCTCCTTTACCTTTCTCTGAAACCTGCCATCTATCTACTCCTTTCGCAATCTCTCTTCTCTTCTACCTATTTTCCCTCGTTTTCACCTTCCTCGTTCACTTCTTTCGTTCACCTTCATTTTTCCCTATTTTCTTTTTCACTTTCTATTCTTTTCCCCTCCATACTTATTTCTTCCTCGTTTTCTACTATTTTTCCTTTCCTTCGGTAATTTCTTACTCATTTCTTTCATTTCCATCTCTTGGCTTACGTTTATTTCTCTCCTTTTCGTCCTTTTCCTTAAACTTACACCCACAATATATTGCTGCCAGGAATAGAATTGTATATAAATAAAACTATCATAAAATTCATATAAAACATGTTTCCCGAGTTTCCTCGTGCTTCGAACACCTTTCGGACTTTTTACTCATCGTTCAATCTTTTATCAAATGTTTAAAGATTTTTCTGTTTTATTTCTTATCTATTTATTTATTCAAATTAACAGTCTTCAAAGACTGATTTTCAATAATAAGTGCCCCTCCACTTGTTTTAAGATTTACTTCGTATTTTACGTTATTAATTCTTATATTAGCTAAAAAAAAATATTTTGTTTATTTTTTACTATCGTTTATCATCTGTTTTACTTGTCTTAGATAATTTTATTATTTTCTTACTTAATGTTTACGACTTGTGTGTGTGTGTGTGTGTGTGTGTGTGTGTGTGTGTGTGTGTGTGTGTGTGTGTGCGTGTGTGTGTGTGTGTGTGTGTGTGTGTGTGTGTGTGTGTGTGTGTGTGTGTGTGTATGTATGTATTCCCTATGTAAGTAGCCTTGTAGCTATTGTACAAGAAATTATAGATATAAATTTGATGATTCTGTCTTTGAATTTCAATAAATTGCCAGTGTTGTGGGGTTCTATGTACATTCTTAAGGTTGTCTTTGGGATTATGTGTTTCAATTATATTTGATATTTTTCATACAAAGTTGTTGCTAATAGTCCCAAGGTAAGGTAGTTTTACATATATCAAACGTTTGGGAACAGTTAAAAGGGGTTAATGAGGATCTGTTAAGGCTTTTTTAATGTTACGTTTGATGATATTGATGAGGAAATTGTTCTTTCTTAACATATTGATAATGAAGTCAACTTCTTTAGAGAGACTCAAATAGTCTTTGAAATTTTTGAAAGCTCTAGAGATTAAAGTTAATATCAAATTCCCTTTATATTTTACTGGTATGTTGGAGTTTAATTTTGTGGTTAGACCAGTGTAAGTTGGTTTTCCATAAACTGAGGATGCAAAAGAATTCTTATCTCTTGAAATGTTAATATCTAAGGGAGAGAAATAACAATTATTTCAATATCACTTGTGAATTTAGCGTGTTGGTTATTGCGATATTCAAAGAACTTTCTGACTTTTTTAGATGTAAATAAGAATGAAGTATCTGTAATAGTTGACGGCTTTCGATTTTTTACTACAATTTTCAAACCAAAAACTTTCATTATAACACATGAAAATTTCAGCTAGAGTTGGCCCAAATGGATTCCCACTGCTACTTCTTCGATTTATTTGTAGATAGATAGATATCAATGTAAACGTTGACATAACACCAATTCTTCTTTCCATTACTCAGGTCACTCTTATTTCTATATCCTAGTTGTTTTTTTCGTTTTAAAAATATATGCCTGTACTTTACATTTCTATATTCTATTCTCATCATTTCTAACAGCATTGGTATTATTGTCATTATATAAATATAAAATTTGCATTATCACCGTTGTCATTGTCAACTGAACGCTTCTAACAGACACGGCCCACACGCAAGAGTGCGGGTGAGGACGAGATTTACAACTCAGCGTTGGTGTGCAGGTAATTATTTTCTGGGCGACGATGTTTTGGACAGGGCCATATCATAGGCCTATAAAATGTGGTTCTTCTCACTCCATTCTGACTTTTTTGTGTGTAGGGAAGTGGAGGGGTGGGGGTTATGGTGCGGCGAGGACGAGGGAGTTGGGTAGGTCGAGGTGTGAGGTTTGGAGGGAAAGGTGTAAGAATTGTTTAGGGAGCTTTGTGGGTTGGGCTGAAAGGTGTAGGGGAGGTTTTGTGTGAGGGAAAGAGGCAGTCCGTCTTTGTGAATACAATAAAATAAACGATAACTCT
>NC_091569.1:22504665-22507165 GCF_042767895.1 Penaeus vannamei | reverse complement strand
ACACACACACACACACACACACACACACACACAAATACACACACACAAACATAAAGTCACACACACATTCACAAACATACAGTCACGCAAACGCACACACAAACACACACACACACATTCACAAACATACAGTCACGCAAACGCACACACAAACACAAACACACACACATTCACAAACATACAGTCACGGACATTGTTATTACGTTACTATTGATTTTTTCATATTTGTTATTATTGTTATTATTATAATAATATTATTGAGTTTAAAATATTGTTACAATTTCCATTATCATTGTTATTATTATCATTATTATTATCAATATCGTTATTACTATCATTAGTAATTTCATTGTCATTATAATTTCTATCATCGTTCATTTCTATAATTTTATGATTATTATCATTATCATTATCGTAATCATTATCGTCATCATTATTATTATCATAAGTATCATTTTATTGTTACTATTACCATCGTTAGTATCTTTCTATGTTTTTTTTTCACTACTATTATCATTATTATTATCAGAACCGTTATTGCTATTACAATTATCATTCTTATCAATATTATTATTGTTATCATTATTATCGTCACCATTATCCCAATTATCATCGTCGTGATTGCTATGATAGTTATTATTACTGTTATGGTAATTATTATCATTATCCTCATTATTATCATCATTGTCATTATTAAAGTTATTATTGTTATTGTTATTATTATTATCATTATCATTAGCTTTAGTAGTATAATGATAATGGTTATAATTATGATAATAATAAAAATAATGATGATAATGAAAAACAAAAATTCTTTTATGTCATTATGTCATCCCCATTATCGGTTTAACCACTGATATTGCGTGTAAACAGTTTGTAAAAGCGACACAAATGATATCATTCAAACAGCAACCACATTCTAATTAACAGCAGGTAATTTTTGTGCAATAGTCTGGCTGATACTTAATGATTATACCCAATGCTGTTATTACAATTTACAATCTTGTATGAACTGCCTCGGCTGATTACATATATGTAAGAACAAATTATATTGTTCAAAACTTTAATATCTTCGATATATTGCCAATCCTTTGTCCAACTTTAATTAGGATGCTAACAGTGCTTTATGACTAACTCAACACCTACAATTAACACATTTTGTTTCAGTACAATATAATTAACAATATTAATGATAATGATAATTTCACTATTACCGCTCCTGCTTCTACTATCACTACGGCTACTACAACTACTACTGATACTACTACTAAAATAATAATAACAATAATAGTAATGATGATAGTAATATAAATAGTGACAGATGAAAATGCTAACAAGAATAATGAAAACAACAGCAATAATGATAATAACAATGATAATCATGAAGATGAGAACAATGGTATTTATGATAACAAAAACAATATGATACTACAAACAATAATAATAATGAAAAAAAATAATTATGATAATAATGATAATAATAATAATAATAATAATAATAATAATAATAATAATAATAATAATAATAATAATAATAATAATAATAATAATAATAATAATAATAACAATAATAATAATAACAAAAGCAACAATAATAATAATAATAATAATAATGATAATACTGAAAAAATAATGATGATATGAATAATGATACAGTAATGATAATAATAATTATCATATCAATGATTCTGATAAAAGCAACATTAATATCAATAACAGCAGCAACAATAATGGTAATCGTAATGATGATAATGATCATAATAATAATAATGATAATGGCAATGATGATAATGATCATAATAATAATAATGATAACAAAAACAATAATGATAAATAGGGATGATAATGATAATGAAAATGATACTAGTAATCATAGTAATAATAATAACAAAAATGATAATAATAACAATGATAATGGTGATAACAATGATAGAAATTTTAATAATGGCAGAATAATATCAATGACAATTATGCTGATAACTATAATATCAAATGAAATATATGATGATAATGATGATAATGGTGAGTATGTTCGCAAAAGTAATAATGATAACGATAATAACAATAATTGTAGTAATAATGATGGTACTGATGATAAAATCTAATGAATATGATAATGACAAGAATGATAATAACAATAATGATAATCATAAATGAACTGATAATAATGATAATAACAATAATGATGATCGTAAATGAACTGATGATAATGATAATAACATTAATAATAATAATATAATTATTAACAATAATAATAGTGAAAATGAAAATAAAAATACACCAGGACTGGGACCATCTTTTATTCGGCGACTTTTCGGATTAATTAAGAAATCCCCCCATACACCGCAAAAATGTCTACCGAGCTCCCCATACCCCAGAGGCTCCTCATCATGGGAGGAATACTTACAGTCATACATAAACCGACAGTCAGCAACAGCGAAAGCTCAGCATCATTCTCATAACCTACTGACTGTATGTAATTGTAACAATGATAACCCAA
>NC_091569.1:22474665-22477165 GCF_042767895.1 Penaeus vannamei | reverse complement strand
TCAGAATCCGCAAAGGCACGCCCTCCAAAACACGCGCGTCCGTTGTAAGTCGTCCTGGTCATCGTCTGTCCCCGCGAGTAATAGCCGCTTTGGCCTTCCATTTATCAGGCCAACATTCATTCTGCGTCAGTGGGGTCGCCGTTGCCAAGTGGGTGTGGTCGCTTTAATGGCCAAATGATGTGTTAGGGGGTTTAGGCTATACTGGTGGTTGTGAATGGCGTGGTTTGGGTTGTGAAGCCGTTAGGAATAGTTTTTTTTTTTTTTTTTTTTTTTGAGGGGGGAGGGAGGCGGGCAATTGTGTCGTCTTCTCCTGATTCTTTCTTCATTTGATGGCCTTATTTCTCTGTGTTTTTTTTTATCTTTTGTTTGTTTATTATTTTTATTATTTTGTATGACAATCTCAAATACTTTATATAAGGCGAGGTTCAATTAGCGACCGTGTCTTAATTGGAGTGATAATATCGGCTTCCTTTTTCGGGAAAAACATTAATGACTCTGTTTCAGTGTCATGTTTCGATATCGTTAGAAATCAGATTCTCCGTTTTTTTTTTCTAATTCGGGTTCAAGATTTGAAATGGCTTGTGTCTGGTTATTTCTTTTATGTTGACGGTCACCAATGAAGAGAGAATGCTCACTTTGCTATTAAAGTCATCTTTCCCTTTTCCTTCTCTCTTTCCCCATATCTATTTATTTGTTCCTCTGTATTTTGTTTTATTATATATCTAATATTCTTTCTCCTCTCTCTATTTATCTATCTCACTCCCCTCCCTCTCTCTTTTTATCTCCATCCCCCCCCCCTCTCTCTCTCCTTCCCTACCTCTTTACTCTTTATCTTCCTCTCCCCCATCCTCTCTCTTCATCAATCCTCCTCCTCCTCTCTCTCTTTATCTCTCACTTTCCTTTCTCTCTCTATCTCCCCCCCCCCCCCCACCCTCTCTCTCTCTCTATCTGTCTCCCTCCTTTCTCTTTTTCCCACCTCCCTTTCTCTCTTTATCTCTCCCACCTCTCTTTCTCAATCTATCTCTCTCCCCCACCCTCTCTCTCTCTATCTTTCTGTCCCCCTCCATTCTATTTCTATCTGTCCCCCTCCTCTCTCTATCTCTCCCACCTCCCTTTCTCAATCTATCTCCCTCCCCCACCCTCTCTCTCTCTCTCTCTATCTATCCCCCTCCTCTCTCTATCTGTCCCCCTCCTCTCTCTCTTTATCTCTCCCACCTTTTCTCAATCTATCTCCCTCCCCCCACCCTCGCTCTCTCTTTCCATCTGACCCCCCCCCCCCTCTCTCTCTATCTGTACTTCCGTAAAGTGTGTTCTTATTCTGTCGGTATACTGAGCTCCCTGTCCCATACATGTTACTTTAGTGACAGCCATCTGCTTTTATCTCATGTCTTTCTTTATCTCCCTACTTTATCACTTAATTACTCTATCCCTTCCTTCTTCCTATATCCTTTTCATTTAATGATCTCTTTAATGTGTTCGGTCACTTAAACACCAATCCGAACACAGCGGCGGAGGTGTTAATACAAAAATGATGTCGAGATATAACACTTAAGGGAGATAACAGCTTCTTAAGTGTTAATGAATAGCATTTTTAACTATTTCGTCAATAAAGGTAGCCTCTTCAGCCATTTTTCGGTTAGTGGTTTTATATGTCCGCCTAAGGACGGTGGTTTTCCCTTTTGGATGATAAGGGACGGCGGCTTTTCACAGGCGGTCGATTGGGTCCCCGCGAGGACAGACAGCCTTGCACACGTTCTTAAGTATGTGGATAATACATACATACACGCACGCGCGCACATGTATAGATATATACATATATATGCACACACACACATTCATACACACACAAACAGAGAGAGAGAGAGAGAAAATCGCAATAGTGCTCATCGATTGACGAACAAACGACAGGTATTCAGTTGGTAAAAATCCTGTGTAGTACACTGCAACGCCCCTGGCTAGTGGTATCGGGCGTGCCAGGGTGTAGGGCTGCGGTACTGCCTACCCTAAACTCTTGATTGATTAGCGACTGTGTCCACGAGTATGTAAGTGCGAGCGTGCGCGCGTGTGTGTGTGACTCTAATATTTTAAAACCATTAAGCAAGATACTGGGTAAGGGTAAAACAGGAATAAAACAATAAAAAACTAAAATGTAAAATATGAACAAATAACCCTGACTGAGGGTGGTGGCAAAAAGAATTCTAATGCGTACATATTTGTGCACCAGAATATTTTACTCACATGCATGCATAAAACGTGCACTAAGCCATGTACTTCCGCAACTATCTAGGCAAAAACAACGGAGAATCAGTCACCTCCTCAGTCACACTACAAAACACAAGAGCAAGAATGTGTTAGGAAGGGACAGAGAGAGATAAAGATTAATGAAGATCCTTTCAAAGGCAGAGGTCGCGCACAAGGCCTATATAAGTAAGGCCTTGGGCGCGTACGCTCCGACGAAGTAAATTCGGACGAAAATTTTCCCGTGAGTAATCAAATAAAC
>NC_091569.1:22464665-22467165 GCF_042767895.1 Penaeus vannamei | reverse complement strand
GTGAATGTGGTCTTCGTCTGGAACCTCTGGTTCATTCCTCCCAACATGTTGGACGAGGTTGGCATAGTCTTAGTTTTCCTCATCCTCAAAAGCCCAGTCGCCGTCGGCAAGGTGCCCCATACCCGACAGACTACAATCGACTCAAAACTAGTAATCATCAATTGAAACTTCCATTTGAAGATGAGGGTTTGCCGGCATCTTAAAATTAAAAGCAGTGGTTTCGTCCAAAACAAACATGCAGAAAAAGTTCTGCAACGGCAAGGTGTAACTGCACAGTAATGCCGGCACGTTACTCCTCTTTGCAAGTGGACTGTGCGCTCTGTTTCAGTGGATTAGTTGCAGAAGATCTCGACATCGGAGAAGAGAAAACCGATAAATCTCGCTATTTGCATAATCCTTAATATATACAGCCGAAACGTGATGGTATGCTTCAGATATTTTTAGAGATCAAGATTTTGTCCTCAGATATACGACAACATATCGTGTATCACATTCTAGTATGATTTTATGCATCTTTACTTTAACTCATTCCAGAGAGTGTTTAGGCGAGTCAGTGGCCTTTAACACCCAAGAGGTAACAGCCCAGTCCTTGATCCTGAACTACACACAGTTGGCATCCACTCGATCCGGCTTTGCGTCACGATCTCTCTCGCAAGGGCCAAGACCACTGTGGCTTCGTCTCGAGGACTTTTATTTGAGTGGTAAGAGCCATTACCCGAATGCATGGATTTTCTTACATAGGGCCGCGGACAGGAATCTGTGCGCGTTGACACCCTCCAGGTTCCTAACCACGCATGTTACCATTGTACCAAATCGCAAGGTATATAAACACGCTGTCAATAAATATTGGACTCTTCACTCATAGTCTAATACTATTACTCCAAAATACAAGGAGAAAAGAATTCTTGCTCGACGAGTATTCTTTCACCTACCCCGTGTCCCGAGTCCTCCTCAGGAGACAATCATATGTGTGTGTGTGTGTGTGTGTGTGTGTGTGTGTGTGTGTGTGTGTGTGTGTGTGTGTGTGTGTGTGTGCTTTATATGTATACACACACACATAATATATATATATATATATATATATATATATATATATATATATATAGATGAATATATATATATATATATATATATATATATATATATATATATATGTGTGTGTGTGTGTGTGTGTGTGTGTGTGTGTGTGTGTGTGTGTGTGTGTGTGTGTGTGTGTGTGTGTGTGTGTGTGTGTGTGTGTGAATCGTATTCATGTTGACAAATGTGGAAAGGTATGAATGAGAATGAATATCTTCACAATACAAGAGATGTATTTAACCGGTTTCGATTATATCTTCGTCAGAAATACATACATTTTGGAGAATACATAGCATATTTATATTACATCGGAGCTGATGAATCACCTGATGACCGTGACCTCGCGCTCGTTGTGCGCATAATTGCTGCCGCGACCTTGGATTGTTTGAATCTACCCGATACGGTGTTCATGTTTTTCTCTGTCGCGATGTATGCAGCTTCCATGACCTTCCTTTTGTATTTGCTTAATCCTTCATGGATTGTTTCAGCTTCTTTCCAGTTCGGTAGATGTCCAGCTTCATCTACATGAACCACCATGGCGTTGGAAGTTCTCCTGGTGTTGAAGCCACGTCCAGTTTCACCATAGTATGCCATATCGCAACCGCTGCAGGGTATGCGGTATACTGCACTGTCGGTGTTGCTCTTCTGTTGTTTCTTTTCTCGTATTAGGTCATGTATCTTTTCCTCGGATGTGCTGGCGATGTTCATAGTATTGCCAAAGTATTTGCTGATCGCCTGGGAGAGATTACATGGAGGTAATACGAGAAAATTGGAGGATATCACGGGGTTAGATCTTGAAAGTATGTTCTCCGACTTCTTTCTGAGGTTCAGCAGGAGACCTTTGGGGTATTTGTGTTTCATGAAAGAATCAATTACATGTGTAACTTCACTTTCAAGGAACTCAGGGCTGCAAATCCTCAGTGCCCGGAAGAAGAACCCAATCACAACCCCAGATTTAGTTTTATTGCTGTGTGCGGAGTAATAATGGATATAATCATCTTTATTAGTCGGCTTCCTGTATACAGAAAAACGTAGGTCTTCATCACCCCGATGGATCAGAGTGTCCAGGAAAGGTAACTTCTGATCCTCTTCTTCCTCCACGGTGAACTGGATTTTCTCGTGAACGGAGTTCAGCCGCGTCAGTGTATGGTGCAGACACGACCTTCTGGGGACAATGACGAGGACATCATCTACGTAACGAAGCCAAGTTGAGTGCCTTCCGATTATATCCCTGTAGTGGTCCCTTTCCAGCGTCTCCATGAAGAGGCAGGCCAGGACAGCGCTCAGAGGGGACCCCATGGCGAGGCCGCTGATTTGCTGGTACTCATCCCCAGCGAACTCGAAGAAGCCGAAGTCCACACACAACTTCACGAGGCTTATGAAGTGGTGCTTTGGCAGTGGAAGTTCGTCTACCATGGATCCG
>NC_091569.1:22449665-22454665 GCF_042767895.1 Penaeus vannamei | reverse complement strand
AAGAAAGAGAAGGGAAAAGGGAAGAGGAAGAAAGAGAAGAGAGAAAGGACGAGTAAGAAAGAGAAATGAAGAGAAAGAAAGAGAAGGCTGACACGGAGAAAAAGAAGGGAATGGAGAGAGGAGGAGAAAGAATGTGAATCAAGAAAGGAAGAGAAAGAAAAAGAAGAAGGGAAGAAAAAGAAAGAGAATGGAGAAACGGAATAAAGAAAGAGAAGGGAGACAGGAAGAGAAAAGAAGAAGGGTGAAGAGAAGGAAAGAAAAGGGAAAAAAGAAAAGAAAGGAAGTGAAAAAAGAGAAGGGAGAAGGGAAGAGAATGAAAGAAAATAGAGAAAAGAAAAGAAAGGAAGAAGTGAAAAAAGAAAGGAGGAGAAATAAGGAAATGAGAGTAAGAAAAAGGGAGAAGGGAAGAGAAAGAAAGAAAAGGAAGAAATGAAGAGACATAAAGAAAAGTGAGAGAGGAAGAGAAAGAAAGAAAATGAGTTTTAAGAACAGAAAGAAAGAGAAAGGAGAAAGGGAATAGAAAGAAAGAGAAAGTGTCCTAGAGGGACGAGGAAGAGCGATGTAAGGTGAACTGAGAAAGAAGAAAGAAAAACGAAAAAAATGAATAAGAGAAGTTGAGGAGTGAGAGTAGAATGGGAGGAGATAGACGGGGAAAGAAGAAGGAACATAAAAAGAGGGAGAGGCAAACAAATGGAGATTGGTGGACAGTAAGACAGAAAATAAACGCATAAAATAGGTTAAAAAAAAAAAAAAAATCTTTGATGTCAAAAAATCTTCTATTCTTAGTCTCATTCTAAATTAATATACACCAAGAAATTGCCAGAACACTTGTGTTTTCATTTGGCAAGTTTGTCACACCGCAGACAAATCAACACGAAACGCATCTGTCAGCCTAACCTGATACTGATTATTTTCTCCGTTGATTCAAGATCAGCTGACAGGTTTATCAAAAGCTGACGCCTGGGTGGAAACAAAATATATTTACTTTTAAAGAGTGTCCATGAAAAAAATGCTTGATATGATACTGGAAAACATTTCTGGATGTAAAATGAATCTCACTCTGAAATCAGCTTTTAAGATTTTATGTTGTAAAAGCCAGAAATGTCAGCATTGAGGCGCCGGTTCATCGAGCATAAAAATATCAGCGCTCATCCCGGGCAGAAAAGAAAAGCCCAAATGACGCACAAAACCGTCCAGTTCAGCCCAACGTGTCTCCGAGTCGTCTGGCGCCCTTGCACGATCCCACGTCCAAAAGGTGCGTGTCCCAACAAAAGACGGCGAGCGAGTTCAGGTTTGTTGTGAATTTCCAGGTCTTGCAAGCCAAGAAATCAAAAAACCGAATGGGGGGATGAAAGAAGGAAGGAGAGAGAGAGAGGGAGGGGGACAAGGAAGTAAAAACTACCGATCTCTTTGTTCTTGAACATCAGGTAGCTCAGAGACGAACCGAAACGCCAAACTAGAGCGGGCTAATGATGTGAACGAACGAGGAGTTTCCTGTTTGCAAACCCAGGGTGTCGAGCCTCTACACAGCAGAGACAAGTTCTGGTGTCTCGGCCGCATATCACTGCCATCTTAATCACTGTGTTAAGATACAACACCAGATACATTGAGGTGGTAAGCTAATCAACATTCGTCTTTATCTCTCTTGGGCGGAAAGCTTGATATGTTTCAGGTACTCTTCTTTTTTTCTGATCCCGAGGAACATTAAAGGTGATTTAAGACAACGTAAATTCAACAGAGAGAACATGATATGATTTACAAGCAGAGGATGGTGACTAGACACTATCGCCGTTTTGTTACTGCTTATGTGATGCGTAACTTGTCCTTTTTGGTTCAAGTGCAGATTCTAGGATTGTTATGCTGTAGCAAAAAGTATGTATATGTAAATTCGCGTCTTTGCCTACATTTTGTGTAACTGACCGGTTTATAGCAAAACACGGAGTTGGCGAATGCGAATGACCTCAGAAACAATGTAAACATCTAGAATTTAGTAGCTGACGATTAAGAATATAATAAAACAGGCTGATCTAGAAATGGAGATTAAAAGAAGCATTATCTTTATGTCTTCTTTTGTCCATTACCACCACTACTATTGCTACTAATATTAAGGATAATGATTATAATATAGGAATATTGATAATGATAATAATGATAATGATGATGACAAGGATGATAATAATGATAATGATAATAATTAGGATAATAATCATAGTGATGATAATGATCATGATTGTGATAATGATAATAAAAAAAAATAAAAATATTGACAGTAATTCTGCTACCACTACTACCGTCCTCTCTATCCCTTCCTCCGCGCTATCCTCCTCCTCAGTTTTATTTCTTTTTCTTTTCTTCCTCTCCTCATTCTCTTACTTCTCATCCACATATTTTTTTCTTTTTCTTTTCTTCCTTTCCTCAATCTCTTACTTCTTTGCTTTTTTCTTATGTATCTTAAAGACCCCCATCTGTGCGACAACAGCATTGTTTTATCGGATTCAACGCCCGCCTGTCTCGGAGCGCCACCGCAGGTACCCGCGCTGTAATTGTGTTTATGCTAATTGTGGTCTTATCTCGCGTACTTCGGGAATATGTTCGCTCCTGGTGGCGGAGGCAGCATCAGCAACAGCCATCTCTGCATCTCGGGATGATGTCGAAGCTGCATAACGACGATATAAAGACTCCTGACACTTCGACGAAGGAGACCTAAACAGAGAGAGGGAGATTAAAATTGATACGATGTCAGATTAATCTACTGGGATCTTTAAGGTGTTTTTGGTTAAAATATTGTTTACTCATCTAAAACTGCAAGGGAGAGGGAGAAAAAAGGAAAGCGAAATTGACAAGTCACCGTCTTTGTCGTACCTGCAAGCAGAGCAGATAAGGAAGCAGCCAAGAAGTTGGAGTGAATGAGAGACAGGGGAGAGAAAGAGAGAGAGAGAGAAAAAAAAAATGTGTGTGAGGGGGAGAGGTAGAGAGAAGGTGTAAACTGAGGATTTAAACTAGAGAGAGAAAGGGGAGTAAAGATAAAAGCAGACAGAGAGTCAGGCAGGAAGGCAGGCAGGCGGGTGGATGGACAGAGAAGACAGACAGAAAGAAAGAGAAAGACAGTCAGACAAAGGGGACTTTAAAGAGAGGTAAAGAGGCGTAAAAGCAAAGACGAACAGGCAAATATTAGGGCTAAACAGGAGAGGAGATATAAAAATAATGACAATCTAACAGACAGACCAAAAACAAAGAGGGAGGAAAGGGCGAGAGAGAGAGAGAGGAGAAGAGAGAGAGAGAGAGAGAGCAGTAGATAAACAAGAAAACTAGAACCCGACGATAAAGAGAGAAAGATAGAAATACGATATAAGACTTTATATGAAGTAAAGTTCAAAATAGCAAAATTTCTAATTCGGTTTTGATCATCTGTTAGATCTCCATGAAAATAACATTAACACCAAGAAGACTACCCATTGATAAATGTGACCGATAACAGTGGCAGTAAATAACTACAAATAACTCTCCCCACGCGACTGATCTAGCGCTAATTTCACCCACCCAAAACACCGAATCAAGAAACCGAAGCATTAAATCAAGCGCCAGCATCGCCCCCCAAGAAACCGGACCCAGCGCCCCGGCTTCCGTGGACGATATCAGCGGCACCATCAGCCCCGTCTCCTCCCGGCCCGAACTCGCTGCTCATCGAACCCAGAACCTGCATCGGCCGCTGCTCCGTGGCAAGTGCAGTCGGGGTGAGGATCGGCCAGCTTTGTTTATTCTCACGTTGAACGATATTTTTCTTTCTTTCTTTCTTTTGTTCTTAAATTGTACTCGGTTTGATTTATATAGGTTATCGTTTCTCGTAAATCTTGTGTAAGTGGATATACGTGATATCTCCGTACATTGCGTTATTACACTGGTAGTTCTCATGCTTCTAAACAACGAAGAACCGAGCAAACGTATTGCTTTGTCTTAGCTATTACTTAGATTGGTAATTAAGATAGGAAATGAACCTCCTGTGAGTGTGTGTGTGTTTTTCTTGTGTGTTTGTGTTTATGTGTATGTGCGCATGTGCGCGCGACCGTATGTGCATGTGTGTGTGTGTCTATGCGTATGTGTTTGAGTGTATGCCGACCTCAGTCATGGTCTGTGTACCAGATGTCTCATGTTTTGCATTTGGTGAATTTACCTGTCATTTGGTTAAACTTTTATCTTGAAGCTGTCACATATCTAAAGTCACCAAGTTTCTAAAAAAAAAAAAATAATAATAATATATCTAAATATTTATGAGCACTCTGACCTGTTTTACTGGTTGTGAATTTCATTCATGCTGAAAGTTGCAATAATTTATATCATAATCATGATGATTTTACTTTTATTGTCATCACTGATCATTCACTATATTCGTTACTGGTGATTAGTCTCCTGATCAGTCATTTCACAATTCTAGACATAATAAAACGAGTATTATTAGAAGATGGAGGTGCATATTTATACATATATATATTACTAATGCACACACAACACACATACATACACACACACACACACACACACACACACACACACACACACACACACACACACACACACACACACACACACACACACACACACACACACACATATGTGTGTGTGTGTGTGTGTGTGTGTGTGTGTGCACGTGCATGCACATGAAAATACACACATACACATACACACACACACACATACACACACACACACACACACACACACACACACACAGACACACACACACACACACACACACACACACACATATATATATATATATATATATATATATATATATATATATATATATATATATATATATATATATATATATATATATTTATATATATATATATATATTTATATATATATATATATATATATATATATATATATATATATATATATATATATATATATATATGATAACAAACCTTCCCGCCATGACACTGTATCTCACATAAAAGTAATCATAAAATAATATGAATATGTATAGTAATTGT
>NC_091569.1:22439665-22442165 GCF_042767895.1 Penaeus vannamei | reverse complement strand
CAACAGTGTTTTTATCTTCTCCTCTTTCTTCTATTTCTTTCTTTCTCGTTTTCCCACGAAATACTGCAGGGAATCTAGGACAATTATTGTCAGAAGGCTGGTTACACAGATACAGTTACGTACATAAAAACAGACTCAGCGACATTCACACATACACACTCGTGCAAAGGCAATCATGAATACGTGAATGTGCACAAGCAGAGTAAAAGCAAGATATAAGGAAAGACAAAATAAAAGATGTGTCTACCAGGTCTACGGTAAATGAAAACACTGAAGGTGACAAAAGAGATCTCTGCAAACTAACGGCTTTTGGACAAGGAAAAGGGAAAACTCACATTGCATTTATATATAATGATATTTGATTTAAAAAATCTATAATGGAACGATGTCAACCCTAATCAAAGCAAGTCCAACTCGGCGCCTCTGATCCTGAAATTCGCAGCCCTGAGGCACCGCAATCACATCAGGCGAAACTAATAGATTTTGCATCAAAAAGCCGCTCATCAGCTGCAGGAGATGATTTCATTTCTTCTTAGGTCGTAAGATGAAAAAAAAAAAAAAAAAAAAAAAAAAAAAAAAAAAAAAAAAATATATATATATATATATATATATATATATATATATATATATATATTATGGTTATTTATACATTATTGGCTATACACAAAAATAACACACACAAACACACACACACACACACAAACACACACACACACACATACACACGGACACACACACACACACACACACACACACACACACACACACACACACACACACACACACACACATACACACATATACATAGAAAAAAGGCAGGCACACAAACACACAGCCTCGAAGAAAATACTTGCTGGACAGGTTTTAGTATTTGTATCGCAATTAGTGTCTGCAAGTTGCAGAATGATCTTCTTGATGGATCAAATGGGCAGCCTATGTTTATTCATCAACATGCGTTTCCACGTTTGAGGATTTTGCCGACGAGAAATTATAAGTCAAGTGGCATGCATAAACTCTCTCCTCTCTCTCCTCTCTCTCTTCTCTTCTCTTGTCTTGTCTTGTCTTGTCCTTTCTTCTCGTCTCTCCTCTTGTCTTGTCTTGTCATTTCGTCTCGTCTCTCCTCTTGTCTTGTCTTGTCTTGTCTTGTCTCGTCTCGCCTCTTGTCTTGTCTTGTCTTTTCGTCTCGTCTCTCCTCTTGTCTTGTCTTTTCGTCTCGTCTCTCCTCTTGTCTTGTCTCGTCTCGCCTCTTGTCTTGTCTTGTCTTTTCTTGTCTTGTCTTGTCTTTTCGTCTCGTCTCTCCTCTTGTCTTGTCTTGTCTTGTCTTGTCTTGTCTCTTCTCGCCTCTTGTCTTGTCTCGTCTCGCCTCTTGTCTTGTCTTGTCTTGCCTTGTCTTGTCTTGTCTTGTCTTGTCTTGTCTTGTCTTGTCTTGTCTTGTCTTGTCTTGTCTCGTCTCGCCTCTTGTCTTGTCTTGTCTCGTCTCGCCTCTTGTCTTGTCTTGTCTTGTCTTGTCTTGTCTTGTCTTGTCTCTTCTCGCCTCTTGTCTTGTCTCGTCTCGCCTCTTGTCTTGTCTTGTCTTGCCTTGTCTTGTCTTGTCTTGTCTTGTCTTGTCTTGTCTTGTCTTGTCTTGTCTTGTCTTGTCTTGTCTCGTCTCGCCTCTTGTCTTGTCTCGTCTCGCCTCTTGTCTTGTCTTGTCTTTTCGTCTCGTCTCTCCTCTTGTCTTGTCTTGTCTTTTCGTCTCGTCTCGCCTCTTGTCTTGTCTTTTCTTTTCTTGTCTTGTCTTGTCTTTTCGTCTCGTCTCTCCTCTTGTCTTGTCTTGTCTTGTCTTGTCTCTTCTCGCCTCTTGTCTTGTCTCGTCTCGCCTCTTGTCTTGTCTTGTCTTGCCTTGTCTTGTCTTGTCTTGTCTTGTCTTGTCTTGTCTTGTCTTGTCTTGTCTTGTCTTGTCTTGTCTTGTCTTGTCTTGTCTTGTCTTGTCTTGTCTTGCCTTGCCTTGTCTTGTCTTGTCTTGTCTTGTCTTGTCTTGTCTTGTCTTGTCTTCTCTCCTCTCTCTCTCTCTCTCTACCACACACACGCGCACACACATTATTTATTTCTCAGATCACCAAAGAAAAATGACCCCAGTCAGAAGGTCAATGTGTTCACCAAGCTTAACAAAAATAAAATGTTTCCCGAACCAGAGGGCGGGGCTTCTGAACCAACTCCTAAATATCGAATCTTGAAGCAAGGAGTACAATAAGAAGCATCCAATACTAACAAAGAAATCGATACCAGTATTTGAGACATTTGTTTGCATCCATCCTTGCTACGATCCTCCTTATTTTATATCCATAAATGCCATGTAAATTATAGAGAACTTGGCGGATTAACGACGGCGCGCTGGCGATTGATTGTCGAAGAAAAAATAACAATATATGATTCAAGATTTATAACACTTTGCATGGCTACCTTTGCTTTTAAGGCAACATATATCAATTAAAGTCAAAGTTTATCGATTAGTAAATGA
>NC_091569.1:22424665-22432165 GCF_042767895.1 Penaeus vannamei | reverse complement strand
TGATAATAGTCACTGGCATAACTATAACAGAAATAATAACAGTGATGATAACAGTAATAATGATACTACTCATGATGACTTCAATAATGTTAATAACAATAGTAATAGTAATAATAAGGATATCGATAATAACACTTTTGATCATAATGATAACAATAATGAAGATAACAATGATAATAATAAGGATAATGAGAATAACCATAACGATAACGGCAATGATTATTGTTACCATTATGATAGTGATAATCACTATCATAATCATAACAGTAATATTAATGATGATGATGGTGATAACCATGATAAGAATAATAATAACGACAAAAAATAAAAAATAGTGATGGTGATAGTAACCATTTACTAAAATAAAAGTAGTATTGATAATGAAAATGATGATAATGATAATATCACTGATAATAATGATGACAATAATGGAAATAACGATAATACTAATCGTGATACGAAGATGCACAATAACAATCTATAGATGAGGCTTTTCTCACAATTATTTTACCCCCCCCCCCCACTGACTTCTCAGCGTCCCCTCCCTTTCCCCTTCTCTATTCCCCCCTCCCCTCTCCTCTTTAAGTTTTCTTTTCCCTCCTGTTCACCCTCCACCTTTCTTCTTTAATTCTCTTTTTTTCTCCATTTCTTTCCCCTTTCATTCCTACCTGCTTTCTTCATCTCCCTCTTCGGACCTGTAAAAAGATGTGCATAAACAAGCAGACGAAACATGATGCAGATTGAAATGATGATAATGATACTGATGATGGCAATGATACTGATAATGATGATAATGACTGTAAGGATGAACATAAGAAGAAAATTTATAAGATCAATAATGATCATAATGATGATAATATTAATCAGTTAGAATAGGATTCTGAATGGCTTGTATATGATGCCTTTATGCATGTGTGTGTGTGTGTGTGTGTGTGTGTGTGTGTGTCTGTGTGTGTCTGTGCGTGTGTGCGTGTGTGTGTGTATGTGTGTGTGTGTGTGTGTCTGTGTGTGTGTGTGTGTGTGTGTGTGTGTGTGTGTGTGTGTGTGTGTGTGTGTGTGTGTGTGTGTGTGTGTGTGTGTGTGTGTGTGTGTGTGTCTATGTTGTCAATTACCACTATATTCTACATAAACATGAAGCGATGATATTATAGATAATTGTGGTGTAGATCAGTGTTGTAACATTTTCGCCTACTGTATCCTTTATTAACTTGCACTATTACGCACCCCTTGTTTGTTCACGTACCCTTAGTTTGGACAACACTAGTGTAGATGACAATGATGATGATGAAAATAGTGATAATAGTAATAATAACACTAACAATAATGGTAATGAAAACAAAAAGAAGAAAACTAAAATAAAGATAATGATAAAAAACAGTACTAATAATAATGATGATAGAAATAGTAATGATTATAATAATAACAATCAAGAGTAATGATAAAATAATAATAACAATAATAATGATAATAACTATAATAATGATAATGATAATGATAAGGATAATAATCATAATAATAATGATGGCAATAACAATGAAAACAATAAAAACGAAAGTAAATACAATAAAGATAATGAAAACATGAAGAAAATTACTACAATGAAAAAATATATATCTCATCAAAATAATGATAGTAATGATAATGATGATAATAATGATGATAATGGGAAAATGAATGTAAACAGCAACAATGATCACAACAACCATAATAATGAAAATGATAGTAATCGTAACGATAATGAATTAATATCAATAATGATAATGATAATAATAATAATAATAATAATAATAATAATAATAAAAACAATAATAATAATAATAATAATAATGTTAATGATAATAACAATGATAATGACAATTGTAATAATAATAATAATAATAATAATAATAATAATAATAATAATAATAATAATAATAATAATAATAATAATAATAATAATAATAATAATAATGATAATAAAAATAGTAATAACAATAATAATCATAACAATAATAATTATAATAATAATGATATTGACAGTCACAGCTATAATGATGATCATGATAACAATGATAGTAATGATAATAATAATGATAATAATAGTAGTAATAATAATATCGACAATATTGATAATGAGAATAAAAAAACGTAAGATAAAAATAGTAATAACTAAAACAGTCATTATTTCTATTACTGTTACTATTATTATTGTTGTTATCATAATCATTATTATCTTTATTATTGATATTTTTATTACTATTATTATCATGATCATTATTATCAAATCATCATAATTATTTCTATTATCATCATTATCATTACTAAGTAACAATAATGATAATCATCATAATAATGATAATAATGAAAATAGTACTAATAACAATAATATCGACAACTATAATAGTAGTGATGATGATAATAACAATAGTAATAATAATAATAATAATGATAATAATAATAATAATAATAATAATAATAATAATGATAATAATAATAATAATAATAATAATAATAATAATAATAATAATAATAATAATAATAATGATAATAATAATAATAATAATAATAATAATAATAATAGGGATAATGATGATAATAATGATAATAATAAAGATAATAAGAATAATAGGGATAATAGTAATAATGCTAATGATAAAGTTAAGGATAATAGCAATAATGATAACAACAAAAACAATAACAATAATAAAAATAACAACAACAACAATATAATTGGTAATAATAATAGTAATAACAATATTGATAATAATGATAACAATAATGGTAATAATATTAACAACAAAAATGATAATGATAATAATGACAATAATAATAATAATAATAATAATAATAATAATAATAATAATAATAATAATAATAGTAATAATAATAATAATGATAATATTAATAATAATAATAATAATAATAATAATAACAATAATAATAATAATAATAATAATAATAATAATAATAATAATAATAATAATAATGATAATAATAATAATGATAATAATAATGATAATGATAATAATAATAATAATAATAATAACAATAATAATAATAATAATAATAATAATAATAATAATAATAATAATAATGATAATAATAATAATGGTGATGATCATTATAACAATAATGATACTAATGATAGGTATGATAATGATAATAATAATAATTATAATGGTAATAATAATAATAATAATAATGATAATAATAATAATAATGGCAATGGTAGTAAAAATAATGAAAACAATATTATCAAAGAAATTATAATCTTAATGAAATTATAATGAAAATAATGATTATATAAACAATAATGATAACAACGATAGTGATTACAGCATTAATGATCCTAATGCTCATAATCAACATCATCATTAGTTGCGACACGCGAGAGGACCGTGGAAGGGGGGGGAGGGGGATAGGTGCGACTCGACCGGAGATTCAAGTTACTAGTAATTTGAGGCCCGAGGAGCACCTGCTTAGCCTTGCACGCACACGCTTGCTGCACGCCGGCCCGCCCTGATGCCAGTTATTATATATTACCAATTAGGAACCTCTCGCAGTCGGCATTTATCATTCTCGGACGTCAAAGAAAAACTAAACATTCCTGATGATCAGACGAGCGTTCAGCTCGATAATGATCAATTAAGAGCGATTCAAGAATTAATTTTCCCTTCAGGTTGACGTATTAGGGTTAATATGTCAACATCCAGGAACTTCACGAGCCTTGGAAGGAAGGAACGGGAGGGGGGGGGGGGTTAGGGGCTGTTTAGGGGACTCCTGCATGATGCAAAGAAGGGGGGGGGGCGGGGGGGGGGAGAGGGAAGCGATGCATGCGGTGGAGGGAAGGATCTCCGAGTACAGGAGAAGGACAGGGAAGAAGGGGGACGAAAAAGAGAGAGAGAGACTAACAAAAGTTTCAAAACAAAGAGAGAAAAAAAAAGAAAAAAAAACGTGGGGAAAAAAAGTCGGCGGGCAGGTAACCACAAAGAAAAGAAAATATGTAAACCCTCCGACCAAATGCAAAAGAAAAGAAAAAAAACGTTTATTAATGAGTCTACCTGCCACTTCCCAGCTATGAATGCGCCTCCCCTCCCCAGCTCCTACGTAGCGTTGGTCAATAAGGGAGGGATTAGGGCATATTATCACTGTCAGTAAATGGAGGACATAATGTAGCCTTCAGAGCTGGCGCCGTCGGTTCTCCTGCCCTTTCCCTGCCCCTCTTTGGACTCATCACCCCCCCCCCCCCTATTCTGTGTTCTCTTTTTTTCTTTCTTTTTTTGCGTTTTCCGAGAGGCTGGTGTCTGGTAGCAATTATTCCTCATTGTTCTCTCCTTGTTCTCTTATTTCTATTGTGATTTCAACAATTAAGAACGTAAGCAGAGTTAAAAAGGTACCTAGAGAGTACTGAAAAAACTAAATAAAAACAAAAAAAGAAGGAAGATGGATAAAAATAAGACAAACAAGAAAGAAATACACACTGCATTAACTATCTTTTACTATTCATTCAACCAAATAAACGATGGAGATAATTCTATGTTTACGATCACGACAAATGCCTGCTCGACCAAGCAGTTTCAGGCACCCGGTTTCAACCACGACCCTCCAACTCTCCCCCGCGCCCCTCCCTCCTCACCTCCACCTCCCTTCATCCTTCCCCAACACTCCTGAAACCAGTTACTTCAGAGATTCCTGTTGTCCTTCATGTAACAAATTTCCTGCATCGTCACATCGGCTTACGTAACAACTCTAAAGATGCTAATTGTCTTTATGATACAGTTTACGTTACAGCAAGTATTGATTACGGTGGATTATGGCCAAGGTGACTATCCTACAAGGCACTTACCTAATTAGTGATAAGGAGAGGGTAGGTAGTTTAAGAAAAAAAGTCAGTTGAGAATTATTTCGACGCGTTGTGAGGATGTAAATACTGATGTAAGGGATGCAGAGTAGCAAGAGTGATCATGAACATTATCATAATGTTGACAATGGTGATGATGATTTAGTGTTGATAACGGCTACAATCACTGGTAAAAAACATTAATTTAGTCAAAGTACTAATATTGTCAATATCTACAGTAAAAATAAGGATGATAGTACTATTTATGTAATGGATATAATACTAGTGAAGATGATAATAACAATGATAAACTTGATATTGAAGATAACGATACCAGACATGAAACTGAAAATGAAGATAATAAGACACAAATGATTTTGATCATAATGATGATAACGACAGTAGTATCAGTGTAAACAGCAATAAAAGTAGTAGTAATAATGAAAAGTTATTATCATGATTGTATTTGCTATTATTATTATCAATGCTATCATTATTACTATTATTATTGTTATCATTAGTAGTATTATCATTACTGTTATCAATATCATTATCATTATCATTATCGTTATTATCATTACCATTATTACTATCAATATCATTATCATCAATATTGATGATAAAAATCATAATTCTGATATGACAATAATGATAGTAATAATGATAATGAAGATAATGATAAAGATAATGATGATAATAAAAGTGATAATAGTAATGATAATGAAAATGATAATTATGATAATAATAATGATAATAATAATAATGGTGATAATAATAGTAAAAAAAAATATGACTGTGATAATAATAATAAAGAAAGTAATGATAATGGTGATGTTAAGGATAATGATAATAACAATAATAATAACAATTATAATGTTAATGATGGTTGTAAGAAGAGTAATGAAAATTATTTCGAAAATAGCAATAATGATGAGAATAAGAATAATGATAATGATAAGGAAAAGGATAACAAAGAAAATAATGATGATAATAACGACAATAATAAACATAATGATAATAGTATCAAATGTGATAATAGTGATGATGATAACAATAATGATGATAATCATAATCATTGTTATAATGCTAAAATATTTATTATTGTTGTTATCATTATATCTGTTACTCTCATCATTATTATCAGTATTATTACCATTACAATCATTATAATGAAGATTATGATAATAATAATGGTACTGACAGCAAGGAAAACTCATTAAAGGTAATAAAGACAAGAAAGATGATAATAGTAATAGCAATAAAGATTATGGTGATAATGATGATAGTGATAATATTAATGTGGATAATAATGGTAATGATAGCAATAATAACACTGCTAATGATGATAATGTTGATAATAATGACAAAAATAATAATGTTGATAATAATGACAAAAATAATGATAGTAATAATAGTAGCACTAATAGCAATAATAACAATAACAATAGTAATATAGTAATAATGACAAATTTAAAATTGATAATAAAGATGATGAAAATAATAATGGCAATAACAATAACAAAAATGATAATGATAACAGTTATAATAATAATGATGATGATAATAATAATAATAATAATAATAATAATAATAATAATAATAATAATTCTAACAATAGCAATATTAATGATAATAATAATATTGATACTGAAATAATAATAATTGTTAGCATAATGATACAATAAAGATGGTGGTCATGCTAACAATAATAAGGTTGACAAAAATAATAAGGGTAAGTACAATAAGAGCAAAAATAAAGTAAGTAACCCGAATAAAAGTTTCGAGCCACTATAACACCTCAGGTGCCTTTGCTCTGCACCTCATGCCTTTCTCAGGAAAATCTTCCCACTGCCATGCAATTACCTTCATTTCATCTCTAAATTGTCGGGCGCGAGATCAGAAAAAGATAATTATCACACAATGAAGCAGAACATAATTGAAGTATGAAATTCCGACATTAAGACGTCCTACAAGTGTCTTATAAGTGTCTTATAAATGTCTTAAAGCGAACATGATTATTAGTTATTAAGCCCGAATGATCGTTGGGCAATGGTGTTAATCTTTCAAGAAATGTTATTACGCAGTTTGGTGTCTAATTGCCTAGTTATTAGTGAAAGAGCTGTGAGTCATCGATTTCTTGCTCCTGTGAAATAGAATCATGTTAATACTGTACGAAAGAGAGGTATTCTCAAAAGCTGATAAAGATGAAATGAAGTGGGATGAAGAGGAGCAGGAAAGAAATAGATTATGATATATAACAATATTTTAATGCAAAGTAAATCTTTTTTTTAGCTTGAGCTTCTCAGTTTTATGATTAAATGGTATGAGAAAACGTGATAATGAGAATGAATGAAAGTGGTTGGAAATGCAACTGCTCTTATTATCAATTATTGTAATTATCACCGTCATTAATATTTTCATCATATTATTTCCATCAAAATGATAATGGGATAACTAGTGGTGATAATGGTACATGGTAGATTAGCATTCATTTTCATAAATATCATAAGAATGTGATAATAATGACCTGAGGAACTAATAAAAACTAGCAAGACCAAAATTTATGCCTTAAAAGAATTTTAGATTTGTCTTTTTTCGTCCAACGTCGTCTTTTTTCTCTTGCCTTCCTCCTTCTCCCCTTCCATCTCCACCACTTCCATGCTTCTTTTTTTCGCTTTTCT
>NC_091569.1:22368150-22370650 GCF_042767895.1 Penaeus vannamei | reverse complement strand
GCTCCTGACGGCGGTTGGTGGCGGAGGAAGGGGCGGCGGCGGAGGAAGGTGGGGGAGGAAGGGGTCCCAACGGAGGAAGGGGTCCCAACGGAGGAAGGGGTCCCAACGGAGGACGGGGTCCCGGCGGCGGGTGGTGGCGGAGGAAGGGGTCCCGACGGAGGAAGTGGGGGAGGAAGGGGTCCCGGCGGAGGAAGGTAGGGGAGGAAGGGGTCCCGACGGAGGAGGTGGGGGAGGAAGGGGTCCCGGCGGAGGAGGTGGGGGAGGAAGGGGTCCCGGCGGAGGAGGTGGGGGAGGAAGGGGTCCCGGCGGCGGGTGGTAGCAGAGGAAGGGGTGGCGGCGGCGGTGGCAAGGGAGTCAGTTCGGGTCTCGGCTTCTGGAGGCTGAAAGGGTTCTTGGTCTGTCTTCTGTTTTGTTTTCTTTGTCTTATTGGGGTCTGGGCAGGCGCCTGTGTCGTTCACGTGGCCGCGTAGACTAATTGATGGTCGTGGTCCTCTCCTTTGTTATTCTTAAACGAGGAGAGTGGAGGAGGGAGTACGGGGGAAAGAGGGAAAATGAGAGAAAAACAAATAAACAAAAAGGTGGAGTAATAGTATAACAAGAAGAAATAGGAGGAGAAGGGGGAGGAGAAGAAGAAATATAAAAATAAGGTCAAAAGAAGAATAAAGATAAGAAATACAGTGGTGAAAAAGAAGAAAGAGGGAAAAGTGATCAAATAAAACGAAAAAAGGAGAAAATTAGACAATGAAATTAGAAGAAAAGACGAAGCTAAGAATAAAAACGAATAGGCAAGAGAACCAGCAAACAAATCATCTCCCTCGTCTTTCTTGTTATGATTTAAAATGATTTATGTTCCTCGTTTTATTTATAACCTCTTTAAATAACAGATATGATCGCAAGAGAAGACAAACAGCCAAAAATATTTCCAAAACAACAGATTAATGAGGTGATACATTTTTAATTATTGATGGCGTCTAAGCACTGATATTAATGAGCTAAGAGCGAAACCAAAGAAACGAAAAAAAGGTCATGGGAGCGCAGCCGTGAGAATAATTCAGAAAGGAAACGGTCGATCTTTTGATGCTGGAAATTATGAAAATCTATGTTTAAACAAAAAGATACGAGCGATAAAATATGCACATGTATATACTTATTAACTTTGGTGATGGAATGATCTAAATTCTTCTGACTTCCGTGCCTTTCGATTTTGTTCTTTTCTTCTTCTCCTTCTTTCTTCTTCTTCTTTTTCTTCTTCTTTCTTTTTTTCTTTTTCTTCTAGTTTTTTCTATTTCTTTTTCTCTTTCTGCTTCTTCTTTTTTTTTTTTCTTTTTTTTTTGAGTTGATAAAGTGGAACCCGTCAAGTTTATATATGATGATTAGATTCTACTTTCTTTGGATATTAGTTTATATTTATGATTCTGTTATTATTACCGTTGCTGTTTTTACTTTGGATGTTGTTGTTACTATTAATGTTTTACTTTTTACTTTTAGATAACGTGCTCATAATACTAATGTTGTTCTTATTATTGGTCTCATCATTAGTGTCATCATTATTAGTACTGAAGTGTTTTTATTATTCCTACTGCTACTTTCACAATTATCACTATGGCCATTGTTGTTGTTGCTTTTGTTGTTCTTACCATTTCTATTATCATTATTATCATTACTATCATTATCAACTTATCATTATTGTTCTTTTTATTCTTATTATCATTATCAATGTCATTATCATTATTGTTATTATCATTATCATTACCATCATCATTATTATTATTATTATTATTATTATTATTATTATTATTATTATTATTATCATTATCATTATTATTATTATCATTATTATTATTATTTATTTTTTTCCTAATCATTATCATTACTATAATCATCATCAATATTATCATTAAAATTATTATTCTTTTTTTTTCATTACCGTTATTACAATAATCATCATGATCATTGTCATTATTATTTTTATTACCAATATTATTATCATTACCACTATTATTATTATTACCATATTATTATTACTATTACCATATTATTAGTATTATCATTATTATCATCATAATCATTATTATTAATATTACCATTGTTATTATAATTATTGTTATCATCACTATCCTTACAAGTATCATTACCATTGTGATCATTATTATTATTGCTATCTTCATCATCAGCATTAGCTTCATCATCATCATCATTATCATCATCGTTATCATCATTATCATCAGCATCATCTTCATTAATATCATTTTGATTAATTTTATCATCACTATCAATAATAATGCTATTATTTTCTTTATTATCATTATTATTATGATCATTAGTGTTAATATATTTACCGTCCTTTTCATTAATATATTTGTTCTTAATATCATTATTTGTTATCGTTATTAGTATCATCGTTGTTATTATCATTATCATTATGAGTATGATAACGAGAAGACAACATAACAGCAAGCCACACAGAGCACTGCAATTCCATTCACAGAAGTTTCATAAG
>NC_091569.1:22270728-22273228 GCF_042767895.1 Penaeus vannamei | reverse complement strand
TATATATATATATATATATATATATATATATATATATATATATATATATATATATATATATGTATATACCTATATGTGTGTGTAAATATATATGTGTATATATACATTCACACACACACACACACACACACACACACACACACACACACACACACACACACACACACACACACACACACACACATATATATATATATATATATATATATATATATATATATATATATATATATATATAT
The DNA here is from genome assembly GCF_042767895.1 of Penaeus vannamei. NCBI lineage: Eukaryota > Metazoa > Arthropoda > Malacostraca > Decapoda > Penaeidae > Penaeus > Penaeus vannamei. The sequence continues at coordinate 22,272,989 of NC_091569.1, read as the reverse complement.
ATAATATATTTATATCTATCTATTTCAGGTTCTACAGTTGAATGATATAAAAATCTCAAAACGCGGTCTGCCTAAGAATCAAATATTTAAATATCTATTAGATATAAATTTTTGTTCATGCTAATTTTGAGTGGATTGTAGATCGCCTCAACAAAATAATGAAACCAGTTTTATGCGATTGGATCCTAGGCATCACTTTTAATCAGTTTCATCATATGCTAAATCTTCGTAATCACTTGTGCCAACCGATAATGAAATGATGGGGGAAAAAGGTGAGGGAGCATTCATCGATATTGTACCTGTTCAAATGTTCAATTATTAGCATTAAGAAAATATTCAAAAACTGTTTAAGCGGTACCTTAAGAAGCTCAGTGTTAACAATGAGAGAAGCGTGCAAACTATTGGTCATCAAAACCATGGTAGCACAAGAAAACACACACACACACACACACACACACACACACACACAACGAGACAACAGGTGGCCGAAAATACACATTACTAATCTGCAGCGAGATGAATGAGTCCGAGAGCCTCTTCCAGCGCCTCCTCTCGCTCCCGCGGTTCTGAACCCGATTGCTCCCAGCACGCGCCCCGTTGCAGGCAGATGGTGCGCTAGGAGGCGTCCTTTGAAGGAACTGGTGTTGCCATTATCATTATCATGTTAAACAGCTTGCAAATGCGCTCTCACGGGGAACAATTATCATTCTTGATAGCATTTTTAAAATCCAGCAAGATGCAGTCGAGTTTGATTTGATTTCTTGTTTTCTTTTCCCAGTGCCTTTCTCATTTATTTTCTTCTTCCTTGTGGCATTTCCAGCTCTATTCGTACTTCTACAAGTATGATGAATGTTTCTTAGTATTGGCATGATTATTATTATTATCAGTATCAGTATCGTTCGTGAATTACGCTTACATCTTATATTCTATGACTACGGACTGGGAGTCTCTTCATTTTGGTGTAAGACGGATATTCTGTTATTGGAATCATATTCCAACTGTAGACGGTCAATTAATATATGTAAAATGGGGTAATAATTGGCAACTTAAATATCACGGATCTATGATAATCCTGTTATAACTATCGTTATTGTTATTCTTGTTATCTCTATTATCTTTATCATCATTATCATTCTTCTTGGAGGAAAGTCGTCCGCTGCACTGAAGTAGTCAGACCACCAGTTTGTGCACATCTATCATTTATACGACTATCCGAGAGGGAAGGTTAAGGACGGTAGGAAGGGGAAAGGAAGAGGGAGAAGAAAGGGGGGAGAGGGAGAAAGAGAGGGAAAGTGGACTTGAAGAGAGACAAGAGGAGAAACGGAGAGGACTTCAAAAGAGAAGGAGGGATGAGTAAGGAGTGGGGGAGGGGGCGCTCAGAGAAAAAGGGGGATGGGAGAGACAGGGAATGTGATAAGGGAGCAAAGGTGGGGGTTTAAGGAGGAAGAGGAAAGAAGCGGGGGGGGGGTATAGGGATTAAGGTGGGAAGTAAATTTAAGAAAGCTGGGAGAGAGAGGGGTTTGCAGAGCAGGGAAGGTAAGGGGAAATACAGAGGGAGAGGTAGAGGGGAAGCGAAAACTAGGAGGGAAAAAAGAGAGAGAAGTAACATTTACTTTTATTTTTCTCCGTGGAACTTCGGGGCCCGCTAGTTATTATTGGTATTATTACCAATGTATTAGTAGAAGATGAAGTAATAGTACTAGCTGCAGCAATAGTAGCAGTAATAGTAGTAGCAGCAGTAATAGTAATAGTAGTAGCAGCATCAATAGCAGTAGTAATAGCAGGAGTAGGAGTAGCAGCAGCAGCAGCAGTATCTACATTATCATTATCAAATTAAAACATACACAGGGATTCTATCCCAAAATAAGTATTATCTTATTCCACATACTTTACAGAATACCTAGCCAGGAAAATAACAGGTAAGGATTCGGGAACGAGTTATTTACGGGCTCAAATTACTCCAAAAATTGGAGGTACTGGTCCCGGTTTGAGTAAATTTGCAATACAACTTGCACTTTTCATGATGATTTGTTAATGCTGTCTGATCAAGTTTGAGCAATTTCTTGCTTTCACATTATAGTATAGACTTTATTCCCAATCAATATAGGACCTTATATGGTAAAACATAACACACATTTCGTAAAAACGACTGTAGAAACACTAAGTCCGAACCGCCCATTTCTCGCTTCGAGCGGTGTCGGAACCTTTGAACCGTCGCTCTACCCTTAACAGAGCTATATATCCTCGCTAATCAAAATATT
>NC_091569.1:22213228-22215728 GCF_042767895.1 Penaeus vannamei | reverse complement strand
ATGCAGCACGAAAAATTACCGCAAAACTAGTTTTCTTCTTAATCGCCGAAAGATCCAGTAATAGGAGGCATTCCTTTCCTCATGTTCTGTCACAACCTTTTATTATATCACAAAAGAGTCTTTCATCTGGGAAATCGGTTGTGAAAGATAACATGGCGACGGGAACCAATAGACGGGGAAGATGGTAGAAGCACACACACACACACACAGAGAGAGAGAGAGAGAGAGAGAGAGAGAGAGAGAGAGAGAGAGAGAGAGAGAGAGAGAGAGAGAGAGAGAGAGCGGGAGAGAGGGGGGATGAAGATAGATAGATACAGAAAGAGGGAGAGATTGGGGTGAAGAGAGGAGGGGGGGCAGAAAGAGATAGAAATAGAGACAGACAGACGGACAGAAAGAGAGTGAAAGGGAGAGAGGATAAATACAGAGAGAGAGGAGAGAGAGAGAGGGGGGGGGAGATTTAATTAGGCGTTTTACCGTTTTAAGAATTTTTACTTCACACTCCGAGTGTTTCGTTACCAGTTTCAGTTTAATCAAGTCTGAGAGAGAGAGAGAGAGAGAGAGAGAGAGAGAGAGAGAGAGAGAGAGAGAGAGAGAGAGAGAGAGAGAGAGAGAGAGAGAGAGAGAGAGAGAGAAGGAGGGACATAGACAAACAAACAGACAGAGACATTCATAGGCGTTTAGACGCTTTAACAGGTTTTGCGTCACACCTCAAGAGTTTTGTTGCCGTTTTCAATCTATTTAAGTCTGTCCATCAGATAAGCCTGCAAGAAGCAGCGCGTCAACTAGACATTTTGATGAGCTTAGGAGCAGCTCATCGCATAGCTCTTGAAAGTGAGGGACTGCGGAAAAGAGGAAGAACAAGAGGAGGGGAATGGTGATGATGATGGGAGGGAATGGAGAAGAAGTGAAAAGCGGTGATGTAAGGGTTAGAAATATAAGGGAGGGGATATCAGAAATATAATGGAGGGGGATGCTAAAAATATAATGGAGGGGGATGCTAAAAATATAATGGAGGGGGATGCTAGAAATATTAGGGAAGGGGATGTTAGAAATATAAGGGAGGGGGATTCTAGAAATATAAGGGAGGGAGTGTTAGAAATATTAGGGAGGGGATGGCGCTGATAAAGCTGTGAGGAAATGGATCAGAAACGAAAAGTGGTGATGTAAGAATGTTAGAAATATAAGAGGACTTCAAAAAAAGATGTTGGGAGAAAGTGAAAAAGGAAGGAGGAGAATAGATACTGATGACGTTGCAGTTAGAAGAAAAAGAAATGAAATAGGAGAGCAGCGTTAACGAAAGTGTAGACGTTAAGGGGAGAGGGGGGGGGGAGGCATTAGAAGAAAACAAAGGCAAAAGGAGAACGGCATTGACGACGATAAATGAGGGAACGGAAATTATGATGATGAAGGAGGGAAAAGGAAGAAAGCGTTAACAAAAATGCTGTTAAAGAGGACGTAACAGAAGAAGAAGGTGAATGATGGAACAAAGGAAGAAAAGAAGAGAGCATATGACAAGAAAAACAGAATTACAGGAATCTGCAAAATTGCAATTGATAAATCATTTCTTCTGGACTGCTGACACAAATGGCGGATCTGATCCACGTATAGATTAAACATTTTAGTACTCGCAACACAAGATTTTGATATCTTGTGAATCAGATAACTTATTTTCTATTTTCCTCGCCCTTTCAGCAGTAATAATAATATCAATGAATATTATTCTACCGACTGTAGTAATAATAATGAACTGATTATTTAAGTATTATCAATAATGATAGTAACAATATTACTAGTACTACTACTACTAATAATAATAATAATAGGAATAATAATAACAATAATAATGCCAATAAGGGTATTAACAATCCTCTTCATAATGATAAGGATGATGAGAATAAGATTATTAATAAGAATAAGAATTATTATCCTTATTACCATTACCATTATTATCATTGTTATCCTCATTATCATTATCATTGTTATCATTATTATCGTCATATTCTTATCATTCTTATTGTTATTATTATTTGATACTGTTGTTCTTACTAACATCATTGATGTCCAGTAGTAGCAGTAGTAGTAGTACCAGCAGCAGAAGTTGTAGCAATAGTAATAACAGTAGCAGAAGTAGCAGAAGTACTACTACCATTGTCATTATCATCATTATTACTATCATTATTGATATCAATCCTATCATTATCAGTATCACAATTAGCATTGGTATCATCCTTATCACTTATATCATTATCATTACTGTCCTCACAGTAATCATAACTATCACTATCATCATCATAATTATTAGAAATTCACTTAAGGACAGAGATGAAGAAAGGGTCAAACTGGTAATGAATTTTACCAATACCCCAAAAAGTGCTACCGAGCGACCCGCATGTTTTCGCCTCATTCTGGCACCACTGGCCCCCTAATATGGTCACTGTTCCCAATGCAAATGAGAAAAAAACTTGTCTCTTGCCACCATACCTTGGACAAGCATACTTTA
>NC_091569.1:22183228-22185728 GCF_042767895.1 Penaeus vannamei | reverse complement strand
TATATATATATATATATATATATATATATATATATATATATATATATATATATATATATATATATATGTTATATATACATATAGACTATATGAGAATTACAAAAAAATGCTGCGGCAAAAATTGATGAATTAATACCAAGACCACCTTGGATTTGTAGGAACAAGGATTCAAGATTAGATAAAGTAAATAAAGTTATTGAAGATTTGATTGGGATCGTCTATTTGAAGGGAATTGGGAAGAGGCAAGGGGCTTAGTCATTAATCATGACGGTTTCATTTTAGATAAAGATGAACCAAGAAAACTCAGATCCGAACCAGCATATATTTATACTGAAAACGATGTTCCAGTTCAGGCGATATGGAGGATATGGAGGAGAAGGGCATTATTGAGCCCTCAACATCAACCTGGTTGAGTTCAATCATCTTGATAAACAAGGCTTGATGAAGCAGCTGAAAAGGCAGTCGTGGTGGAATATTACGCATCACTGGATCGTAAGGAAGCTTATTCTTAAATTGAACTTGATGGTTGTTCATTATGTAGATTCCAGAGGTTGCCATTTGGATTAAGTTGTGCCCCAGCCATTTCTAATAGAAAGCTGCAGGAAATCATTGCTCCTCCTATTAGAGAGGAATGGGTACGAAATTACTTGGACGATGTGATTCTATGGGAGAGATTCTTCGTACATTATTAAACAGATTAAAGACTCAAATTGTTTAGTGAAAGGGGAATTAAGTAAATATAGAATAAGGGAGTCAGTAAAATTCTTAGAATACATAGTGTCCAAGGAAGATTGCAAACCACTCTTTAAATATCAAAGCTATTTGAAATTTGAAGTATCACTGGAATGTGTGGATTCTATAGGAAACACGTTTCTAATTTTGCGCACATAGCAAAATCCCTCAAGGAACTGACATAGGAGGATAGTAAATTTATTTGGTCATTAGACTGTGACAGAGCATTTATAGAATCGAAAAGTAGATTAGTGAATGCGGCTATAATAGCGGCAGCACAAACGGAAAACCTTTCATGCCAACAGCTTATGTAAGCAAAGGATGTATTGGGGAAGTATTCGCACAGATTCAGCCAGGTGGAGCACAAGGATTGGTAGGATATTACAGTCGTATGATGAACCCGACAGAGTGCCAATATTCTCTCACTGACGAGAAGGCTCTTGCAGTCGTCCTCTCGTGCCAGAAATTTGGGCAATATATCTTGGGAAACCGAACTATGATATATACAGACCATCTACCCTTGGTGAACGAACATCTCTCATAAGAAAACTAAAAGCTCTCGTATAAGTAGATGGTTATTAGAAATAAGAGATACAGTTTTGTAATATAATATGTTAAAGGGAAAGCGAATGTAGTGGCAGACCAGCTATCTAGACCAGTCTTGAGAACCCTGATCACAGCCAGTAGGGAAAGCAAAACTTTCTTAGGTCTCTCAGAAGATGACTTTAGACAAAATAATTGGTACGAAGTAACTGGACACAGATGGGGTTCAGTAAAGAAATTAAGTTAAGAAATGTCATGCACAATTTTCAATTAGAAGATGGCCTATTGTATGAAACAGCTGTGAGGGAAGATAAGAGAATAGATTTTAGCCTTGTAGTACCAGATGACTTAAAAGTCAATGCCCTACCGTCTTAAAGGAAGTGGAGTTGCAGAGCGAGTACATGGAACAAGCAGGTAATGAGGGCCAACCCCGCAAGTGGCCTCTGTTACCCAAACACAATGAAAAGTGAACAGAGCCACACATGGAGCCACGATGGTGAGCCCGTAGTGGGCAATGTTTGGATAAGCACCACCCCGATTAGCAGGCTATAGTCGTTTACCATAACTGAACCCGGAAATGATGTGGCAGAGGTGCATGAAACTGTCAAGAAATGACAGAAGCTAGATTAAAATACTAAGTAGGTCAGAAAAGTGTATGATGTCACAGGTAAAACTAGAAGTTTGTGTTTGTGAAGGAAATGTTTGAACCAGGTATCAGTAGGAAACTGCAGAAAAAATGGAGAAGACTATTTGAAGTATTAGCTAATCCTTGGGATTAGTAAAAGTAAATGGCAGATGAGGGGTTAGAAGCTGGATAGAGGAGAGAAGGACAAAGGACATCAGAGACACAAGGTCAACGTGGATCAACTAGGATCAGGTACGGGACAACATGCAAACTTACTTTTATGAAGAAACTAGCAAAGGTTGGAGGACATGTTCATATAACTGGACCAGCTATCTGCTGAGCCGGGACACCGTCCAGAATGTAGTGATATGGTCTACCAGAAATGGTTGGGCTGGCCAGAAAACTTTCCATGGTACAGTCATCAGATTGTAGTAGACATCTGTAAACAGGCAAGGGCAGAAAGGAAGCAACCCTTCTGCACTTCTGTTTGGCCCTAAGGTTGTTGCTTACTGGCGACTGTCCATCGATACGTCATAGTGGTGGAGGAGACTTGGATCACCATTGAGAATACCAGACGAAGATGCGCTTCAGTTAGCATGC
>NC_091569.1:22175728-22180728 GCF_042767895.1 Penaeus vannamei | reverse complement strand
TAGTATCATAGTTATTACTATTATTATTATTATTATCATTATCAATATTACTGTTAGTGTTTTTATTACTGTCATTATTATCATTACTATTATCCTTATCATCATTATTATCATTACTATTATCATTATCATCATTATTATCATTATTATTATCATTGTTATCATTATTAATATCATTATATTAGTAATAGTAGCAGTATTATTATCATTAACTTTACTATCATAATCATTATTACTTGTATTTCATTATTATTATCATTATTATTATTATTGTAATTATCATCATTTCACTATCATTAACATTATCATCACCATTGTTGTTGTTATTATTATTATTATTATTATTATTATTATTATTATTATTATTATTGTTGTTGTTGTTGTTGTTGTTGTTGTTGTTGTTGTTGTTGTTGTTGTTATTATTATCACTATCAATATCGTTGGTATTATTATCATTATTATTATTACTATAATTATTATTATTATTATCATCATTTTTATTAGTAGTATCATTACTATTATTAATATTAATATTGTTATCGTTATTGGCATCATTATTATTATTATCATTATCATTATTATCACTATCATAATCACTACTATCGCTATTACTATCATTCTATTATTATTATTATTATCATTATTAATGTTACTGTTACTATTATAATCATTGTTCTCAGTATCACTATCATTATAATGATTAATATCATCATCAGTATTATTACTACTGCTACTATTACCATCATCATCATTATCATCACAGTTATTATTACTATCATCATTAGCATAGGTATTCGCATCATCATCGGCGGCGTTGGTGTTGTTGTTCCTGTTATCGTTCCTGTTGAGATTATTATCCGAATACAACTCCTTTTCTGGATGCTGAGAGTATTATCAATATTTTTCTTAATCACTATCATTATTGCTTTCATTACCATTATTGCCAGGGATATTAATGTAACTAATATAAATTATTTTCAAGGTATCCACTAGTAGTAGCAGAAGTATGAAAAAAAATTTACTTTTATTATCATTGTGAATTATGAAACTGTTATCATCAAAACTATTATTAGCACTGTCATTATCATCAATATTATCATTGTTACAATCATTGTTGTCATTACCTGTTTTAACGTCAATACCATCATTGTTATCATTTTTTTTATTAGCAGTATCATTATCACTGATATTATCATTATTAGCACTATTGCTTATATAATCATTATCGTTATAACCTCCGCCACGGAGGTTATGTTTTTGGTAGCATCGATTCTCTTGTGCTTCGTTGTTCACAAGATAACTCAAAAAGTTATGAACGGATTTTTATTACACTTTTACCAGAGGTATGACAGCCCAACTTAGATGCCTTAAGATTTTGGTGGTGATCCGGATCGTAATCCAGATCCTGTGCAGGACAACTCAAAAAAGTTATAAACAAATTTTATGAACAAGGTTTTGCTTAGCCCAACTTGGATGCCATTAGATTTTGGTGGTGATCCGGATCCTGCGCAGAATATGTCAAAAAGCTATGAACATATTTTTATTAAGATTTTACCAGAGGTGTAGCTTATCGCGATTTAGATAAAATTAGTTTTTCTGTGGTGATCCGGACCCAGGATCTTTTTTAAAGATTGATTAGCATTGCGAGAGAGGGACACACAGGCGCCACCAGTATGCTTCAGAAAGAGATGATTTTATTGTAATTCTTTAAGTGTGAATATTTTTATAGCATGAGTGACCATATTGCCTTGACGGTGGTATTATTATCATTATTAAATTTCATCATCTCTATTGTTATTACTGTTATCATTTTACTATCATCATTATCCTCACTATCATCATGATTATTATCATTATTATTATTTTATTATTACTCGTATTATTATTATCATTAATATCATTACTATTAATATTATCATTATCATTATCATTATCATTTTTGTTATTATTGTAACTGTAATTGTTATATTTGTTGTTATTACTATTATTGTTATTATTATTATTATCAATTACCTTTATTATTATTATTATTATTATTATTATATTATTATTATTATTATTATTATTTTTATTATTATTATTATTATTATTATTATTATTATTATTATTATTATTATTGCTATTATTACTATCATCTTAATCATTATTACCATCATTATCATTATTATCATTATCATAATCTTTATTATCACTATTTTCGTTATCACTGTTATCATTATCATTATCATAATCTTTATTATCACTATTTTCGTTATCACTGTTATCATTATCATTATCATTATTATAATTGTTATTTTCATTATCATAATCATTACTATCATAATTATCATCAATAACAGTATCTTTGATACTTACCATTATGAATATTATTGATGTTATTATCATTTCTGTTATCATTGTCCTTTTTTATTTCATTACCAATACTATTATCTTTATTCTTGATATCTTGATATCATTACTTTTTATTTTAATTTTGTTGTTGTCAATATCTTTATTTACTTCATTGATATCAGTCGTGGTACTTGTAGTAGCACTATTATTATCATTATCATTATTTGTTAGTTTTATTATCTAATGGTTAGTAGTATCATCATCACGACCATCGCCATTGCTATAAATGTTCCCATTAGTTTTGGCATCAGCACTGATATGAGTGGTAGTATTAGTACTATCAATATTATCATTAGTGGTGGAGTAGTATCATTATGAGTAATAGACACGCGTTTTTTTTGTGATTTGGATATTATTATGCTGACACTGCACCAAACATTTCGTAAATGTGAACAAATGCATTGGCTGACATCGGTTGACACTGCTATTTAATGCGATGCGGTGGGGATGACCCTGATTATTTTGCACCGAGACTACAGCCCGAAGAGGGTGTCGGTCTCACGCGTCCGGAATACGACCCAGTGAAATGACTGCCGGCTGAGCTACGACATCTGGCGCCAAGGTTCCGATGGTGATTTCGCTCATGGATTCCCGACCACCTCGGGCCTGGCGTTCTCATGCAGTTTGTCACCGGATGGCGTTGTCGCAAGGACACGAAAGAATGTTGCAGAAACCTGACCTGCATCAAATGCTGGTTCAGATGCGCTGAAGGCAATCACTTACAATTTTTGATGAGAAGTATTTCAATGAGATAATCTTTCCGTTGGCTCAGATCCTTCACCAACTTTGATTTTAACAGTAAATCCCACTTGATGCGTTCGTTTTTTCTTAGGGTTGCCTTGCCAGAAGAAAGTGTTTTCGAGACCAGTTTCTGCTCCTTGACCTCCGTCCGCTTCCGTCTGGTTCAACGAGGGCAGTGATTTCAGTGTTGAATATTGCAAGTCCTACGATGATAGCTGTACATTGTTCATGTGAGTCATGCTTCACTTGCCATGCAAAATTCAAAAGTTCTATTTTACGGCTATCAGCAAAATCTTGAATGATTGTTGCGTCCACAAAATGGATATCCTACAGGAAATGACTGTCCTGTCGGGAAAGATAAGGGCGATTTCCACGTCACTTTTTCCTAAACCTTTCGCGGAGTGGAGGGCCGCTCCTTCCCGAAAGCAGCTGCAGAACTCAGATTTCGCCTCCGATTCCTTATAGAGACGACCTTCACACCTTCGCCAATACCTAAGTTGGAGTTAAATCCCGTTTCCATCTTCCGCAGTGAATTTGATCTCTCTGGAGAAAAAGTCGCGTGCACAATCCCTTAGTGTTTGGGTTCCAAAGCCCTTTCTCCAAGGAACATTTGTGCTCAGTCTTGTTCGGCTGAAGTCAGTCTGCGCAGACACTTTTGCCCGAAGACTTAGATTTTGTCCAAAGAGTGAGCTTTTGCCCGGAGAGTGAGGGACGAGGACATTGTGTGGTCGCCTCCGTATCTGTTATTGTCAGTGCTGCGGGAAGCAAGCCCTTCCGGAGTGCGCTCGCGATTGCGGTCGCCGGCTGATAACAATAAAGTTAATGAATAGAATTGTAACGGTATCGATACCAATAACTACAATATTATGATATTGATTATCATCATCAAACCATTATAGAAATTTAAAGTTATAAATATATAGCAAGGTAATGTTAAGAAAATAATCATATCAGTAATAATGGTGATTATGATAATAACAATAACAATGATGATGATAATGATAATAAAGATAATAATCATGATTATAGCAACAATAATATCTACATAGTATTAGTAATAAGTAACAACACCTGTAACAATAATAAGAACAATGATAAAACTAACAAAAGTAATGATGATAATAAAGTAACTACGACAATCATAAGAATAATAAAATAACTACAATAACAATAATGATAATAATAATAATAAATAATGGATAATGATAAGAAGAATGAGACTAAGAACGACAACAGCAAGAATAACAACACAGTATCAATTATAAGAATAATGATGATAGTATTAATAGTAATAGTAATAATAATAATGATGCCTGATAATAACATAATAGAGATAGTAATAATAATGATAATAACAATATGATCAGTAACAATAATGATAATAACAGTAACAATAATGATAGTAATGATTATTATTATTATTATCATTATTATAAAAAATGTAATCATAATGATGGTTATGATAATAATATATATGATTATAATAAAATCATCATCATCGTTTTTATAGTCATTATCAACTTCACCATACAATCAGAATCCTTGTGATCACAATTGATACACAAGAACTTTCTACATAGACACAAACACACACACATATATACATATGTGTACATACACAAATACACAAACACACAGACAAACATATAAATATATATAGATAGATAGATAGATACAGACACGCACGCACACACACACACACACACACACACACACACACACACACACACACACACACACACACACACACACACACACACACACACACACACACACACACACACACACACACACACACACACACACATATATATATATATATATATATATATATATATATATATATATATATATATGTTTGTGTGTAC
>NC_091569.1:22160728-22163228 GCF_042767895.1 Penaeus vannamei | reverse complement strand
ATCTATCTTCTTTTCCGTAATTACAAGATAAGGAACATCAAGCGATGATTTCCATTCTCCTGACACTTATTAGAAAGGCCTCCCACGATAATAACAACTATTTACATCATTAAACTCAAATTTATCATTCTGGAACATCATTCGCACCATAATCATCATTGTGGTTGTTTCTGTTCTCTATTTACTTCATCACTGTTGTTGCTTCTCTTGTTAATGTTGTTTTTACTGTGATGGCGAAGGTATATATGGTTCCTATTGCTCTGGCTGTGCTCGCGTCATTACTGTGGTTATTATTATAAGAATTATTTTTATTAATGTTATTCTTGTTGTTATTATTTTTATTATTTCTTATTGTTATAAAGCCATGTCAATTTAATTTGTTGCTTCTTGGATTTTTTTCGGACGAAAATCGGAGGGACAGAGTGAAAAAAATGAAAGAAAAACATACAAATAGTCTGTGGTGAAGATCTAGGGCTCACAGAACAAAATGAACAACAGGATTATTCAATTTTTCAGCTTCTCAAGGCACGTTTTATGTAATTAATCCCGTCCTTTGATCCATAACTACACTTTCGAATAGAGAATATTGCTTTTGACTGAATTTGCGTGTGTTGCATTTAATACTATTATTGTAATTTTTGTTTTGTATGATGTCAATCCGAAGTTTAGTAAGCCAGTAAGATTAAAGACACCCCCCCACCCAAAAAAAAAAAAAGTCCTGTGTCGGGTCCCTTTCCACTTTAATTTTGTTGTCTTCTTTAGCATGCAGAGTTTCGGCTCTACAAAGAAAACATCGATCTGCTCTGCTGTCTATATGCTCTATAAACTACTATAAACTAAACTAAACTTTTGGTTTAAAAGTTCAGTTTAGTTCTAGAGTTTAGAGTGGTGCACACCAGCACACAACAAAACCTTTTGAGGTACCACATTGTTTTGCAAGATATTATTATTATTATCTTCATTATCATTGATATTATTCTTATTATCATTATCTTCATTATCATTGATATTATTATTATTATTATCATGTTATTATCATTGTTATTATTATTATTATTACTAATATTGTTGTCATTATTATCATTATTATTACTTTATTATTATCATTATTATTATTATTATTATTATTGGCATCATTATTATTAGTGTTAGTGTTATTATCATTATTATCACTCTTATCTTTTTTTTATTAAAAAAAATCATTATGGTTATTATTAGTAGTAATAGTAGTAGCAGTATTATTATTACCATCATTATTATTATTATCATTATTATCAATAATTTCCATTTTAATGTTTTCTTATTGTTTACTTTTCATTGTTATTGTTATTTTTGTTATTTAACTTTTCATTGTTATTATTATTTTTGTTGTTATTATTACCATTATTATTATTATTATTATTATTATTATTATTATTATTATTATTATTATTATTATTATTGCTATTATAATTATAATTTTCACTACTACTACGGCTACTATTATCATTACTAATACTGATATTACTATTCATCATTATTATTACTATTGTTTCTTTTTATTATTAATAATACTGTTATTATTATAACTATTATTATCATTATTATCATTATCATTATTGTTATCATTATTATTTTTTATTGTTTTTAATTCGTCATTATTATTATTATTATTATTATTATTATTATTATTATTATTATTATTATTATTATTATTATTATTATTATTATTATTATTATTGCCATTATAGTCATTATCATCATTATCATTATCATTATCATTGTTATCATATTCATTATTATTACTTTTTTTGTTATGATCAATATTATTAATATTATTTATATTATTATTATCATATTCATTATTATTACTACTTTTATTATGATCAATCTTATTATTATTATTATTATTATTATTATTATTATTATTATTATTATTATTATTATTATTATTATTATTATTATTATTACTTCCATTAAGGTTTGTTTGTTTGTTCGATCGCAATCAATTTTTGATGGCGATCCGGATATTGTTCTTCAGAGGAGTATTAATAATCATGTAATGTTAATAATCATGGGTATTAATAATCATGTTTTACCCAGAAATTGAAGGTTGTAATGCTGGATAATTGAATTAACATAAATTTTGAATCCATAAATCCACATGCATTGAATTGTGATAATGAGGCCATTCCTGGCTTTCATTTCACAGAGAGAGGAGTTGAGAAAGATTTATCAAAGCCAACACATACCATGTTAAATGCCAGCCATTAAAAAATTCTTTTCTTTTCTCTTATAGCCCATGGACACAGCAACGGAATTTCCATTTGAGTATATTGGGCATAGTATAATCAGATCAAAGGGATCCATTAAAGAGAAATGCTATTTAATTGGAAGTGAAGGTTTGATCATTTGTTCATCCAAGGTAATAACGGAAAAATACCTGAGAGTGTGGTTTTGCATCTGGATCTTGTCTCACATTTATTTTTAGTACATTTACTTTAATGATTACTGTGTTATA
>NC_091569.1:22138228-22143228 GCF_042767895.1 Penaeus vannamei | reverse complement strand
TCTGTTGACCAAGAACAGTACTAAAATGAACTGACTTTTGTGTGAGAGAGCAAGAGTGAGACAATAAAAGATAATAAAGTACACCAAAAATGAGAGCGGGGGACAGAGACAGAAACAGACAGAGAAGGGATGTAGAGATCGAGATAAAGGGAGATAAAGACAGAGAAAGAGATATCCACACAGGGCGATGCTGAGAGAACACAGGAAAGGGGAACTTCAGCACCCAATCACCTGTCATTAGGGAACCTGACACCCGTTTTCCGTTTCCGCCGTCAGCGCCTCGTCAGGCAAGCCCTCCTCCGTCACCCTCTTCCCACACCTGACGCACAGCTGCCCTGCTTCTGGTTGGTGCCCGCAGACCAAGCGCTAGGGGCGATAATGCCATAGTATTATCTCCTGACACTGTAAGCTTGATTGTTTATTGGATGTTTTTTGCCCTTTCCGATCTGGGACAGGTGACGGAGCAGCGGGTCGGGGGCGGCGGTGATTGGTTGACAAGCAGGCGCGCTGTGATTGGCGCCGACTCGCGTGGCATCCAGGGACAGTGCCGCTCATTGGCAGGTTCCACGTGGCATCCAGGGACATATCAGCTGATTGGCTGGCCCCACGTGGCACCAATGTTGAGCTGCATCCTCTAAAGCACCTTGCCGCGGGCGGTGTTTCCTTTTGGAGCCAGAGAAGCGGGAAAAACGAAAGTAAAAAACATACACAGGGGCGTGGTGTGCGTGATGGTAATAGAATATGATGATATATATCACCGTGGAAGTGGGCGTCATCCCGAGACGAGGGCGTGGGCTGGGCGAACACACTTCGTGATTATAACGGTTTTCCATTGCTACTCTCAGCTCGTTATTAGCTTTTTTCCGTATTTGTAAATTTCAGTAATCATCCCTCGTTTTTGCCCGACTTAGCATTCCATTTTCCTTTCGTTCCAAAAGGGGAGCATTGGCCATCGCCCCCCCCCCAACCGCCCCACCCACTCTTCACTTCCGGTTTCAGTTTGTTTCAGGCTCTTTATCTCAAACTATCAAGTAACAGTTTGAGTATCAAATGCAAATACTATTATTTCTAGTCGTTACAATGTCGACCAGTTTGCATAGTTATTAATAGATCAGATAGCTATTTCACGGCGGTGGGTGCGAACTTTTATCTTTGGATATCATTTGTATGGACTTTTTTCTGTTCAATATAATTTTCCCGGCTTCATTTACTTTTATTAAGGCCTGATATTCAAAATGCTCAATACTTCCATGTAAATCTGACGACTATTGCAATGCCACCTTTCCTCTGTCTGCGATTATTTTTGTTACATGAATAAGTGATTAAACTCGTTCGATGATTAAACTCATGTGATTGAATAAGTGATTAGCCTCATCAAACTCATCCTGTTGCTCTTCGGTCAGTGGGTTATTGTGGGAAGTAAGCTATTATTTTGTAACTGACATAGAAATAAAGATGGCGATTAAAATGCCATGAATCTCACATAATATTATCATTACTTAGCACGATGAACAGGAATTGACAATTCTACTAACCAAAAAGTGCTATAGATGCGCTTCGATGTAATACTATCATCAGAATTATATTTGAAATTACTCATTTTTATTTATAACCTTCCTGCTGCGCATTTGTCATAATGATTTCTGTTCCCCCTTTCAACGTGTCAGATATCAGTGTCATGAGTTATCAAGCGATGCTTATTCTTTGTCAACGAACAGTCTTTCTTTATGTTTTTCTTCCATATGAGTTGAGTTGTTGTATCTGCTCTTCGTCACATTTGCTTTATCCTCATTTCACTTTAAGTTCTGATATTTTTTATATCTCATTGCTACTCACATCGTATCCAATAACTTTATCTTACGCTACAACATTCCTTTCAACGTTACATCCCTCAGTTCCCTCATTGTGTTGTGTCCTTGCGAGCTTTTAACATGTCATATCCTTCTACTCTAATCATAATCCTTCTACCGCAAAAAACGGTTTTGTCATATATCACATATCGGTTCGTATCAAATAAATCTCCGTCCCTTTAGGATATTGTACCGAGCCCACTTCCCGCATGTCCTTCTACCATCCCGCGTGCCCCTGTTTTTGCATCCTATTATCACGTCCTCGAGAACTGCTGTTTGTGAGAGTCATCGCGACGTCCCCAGCGCGTCCGCCGCCACCGGCCGGAGCGCTCACCTTCCGCGCGACTCCAAACAGGTTCTGGCAGCGGCGGGGCGAGAACGGCCCAGCGTGTGTCCGTCCAAGGGCAAAGGGAGCCGTTAAGTGGGTAAGGAGAGGTGCCTCGTCGGGCATGAGGCTGGGTGTCGTTCTCGTGGCGGGCGGTTGGGCTTCGCCGGTTGCTACGTGAGGGGATGGTTGGGCTGGATGGTTAGGTGGATGTGGTTGGGCTGGATGGTTAGGTGGATGTGGTTGGTCTGGATGGTTAGGTGGATATGGGCGTAGTTAGTAGGTCAATGAAGAGCTATTGGGGGAAGATGTTTTTAGATAAGGAAGTGGAAGAGGAAGAGGAATGCAGCGTTCAATTCAACAAGGGTTTAGTTCTCTCGGCAGAATCTTCTTCACGCAAATTGCAGAAAATAGCTCGGCGTGTTAATATCTGAGCGGCTCCACGTTGCTAAGTAATCTAAAAACATTCCTGGAGAATAAGATGTAGATAAGATTCTGTTCCGTGGCTAAGTGCATCACGACCGCGTGGCTTTGGCGCAACTTATTCGGAATTAACGCGGTTGACGGCGATGTGACGGCTCCCGGCGCCACTGCAGGACGCGCGCAAAATTCACAAAGGATGACAAGGAATTTTTGTCAGGGTTTTTCTTTTTGTTTGTTTAGAGTTTCTGTGTAACCTTATGTATTATTCAATTGTAATGGTCCGTGTTTAGTGGATTTAGTAACTATGTCTGAAGCAAGGATGTTTACTTAGAAAATAAAGCCAAGTCATTCGACAGATACATTGAAAGAAACCTTCAAATAAAATTCCTTAAATATGAAAAGCTTTCGGTCTTTCCTTATTTGAGCAATTACCTCGAAAATGTAATTTCACAAAAAGTTAGATCAGTATACAGCACATGTTGAGTGCTGTGTACCACGGGAAGAAATTATTTTGATAGTACTACTTAGGTTATTACAGCATTTCCAGCAAGTCAATCCTATTTAGTGCGTTCAGGCCAAACTCCTGATGTCAGGCACGTAGCACTGGGGTGAGAGAAAAGACTAAGTCATGTGCTGTTAACGTAGAACAGATAATTTTTATCTCGAAACATTCATATTTAAAAGCGATATTACTGGAAAGACGTTTGGCATGTTGTTCCTTTCACCAATTTTTCTCACAATCAGAGACTATTGTGGTACATGAAGTTACGAAACAAAATATAGCAAAAGATAAATTATTTTGCAGCAATATAAAACCTTATCCTCCCGTTGCAGTCTGTGCTTCATCTTTGAGAGATTAGTTTAGTTTAATCTAAAATCACTGTTTGACATCTCTGTCAACGCAACCACAGATGTTCAGAAATAAATATCAGCCTGTTTACAACATGAAGCCTCTGCTACCACCTGTGGAGAACGTAAAACATATTCAGATCAGATACACATATATATGCAAAGTATCAGCTGGCTTATTGATGGCCACAATAACATTAGGTTTGTGGCCATGATTCACAGCTGGCACGTCCCTCCATGAACCAAATTGATATCCACTTTCTGGCCGCGTTGTTGTTTGAAGGAGGGAAGGAGGGATTCTGCAAGTCTTGATGTATGCAAGCTTGAATAATTAGCTGATGTCTACAAGCTATGAGTTGCTATGCGTAGTAAGGTATAAGAAACCAGTGGCAAAGGGTCTTGTTGAGAAAGGTTGCAACTCGGCTGCACGGCTGATTGGACATAATCCGCGGGCACAGGATTGCATTAACGGGGAGATTTCCACGTGCGTTGGCCAGTACTGAAGGATACGAGATCGTCTTAGTGTGCGGAGTAATGCTCAAAGGCGACAGACAGAGACGGGGAGAGCCGCAATTTATCAGCTAAATGAGGCTCTTGCGACTTGAGGGCGGGCGGTTTAACTGGCCAGAGGAACAGTTTTAAAATTCAACTGATTATCGGAAGAATGAAGAGTAAGACCGAGTGACTGCTGAATGGACACATCTGAATGGAACGTTTTATGTGAATAGGCCTGTGGAAAATCAACGGCATGTTAAAAGAAGGCATTCTAAACATAGCTGCAATACTGACAAAGGATTAAAAAATAATGATGATAAATGATAGGTAAATAAACATATGTAGGATCAGCCTCATGACAGCATGATACGCTCTGGGAGTGTGGCTCCGGCAGCGCCTGTGCGCTGCCGTCATGAGCGCAGCCACGCTGCCATGAGCGTCATGCTTTCATGCACACGAGACACCATGCTCTCTTTGGCAAATCATGTCTGTGTCTCTCCGCGAGAGCATGCACTCCATTCTATATTTGTAGCGCGATAGGAAATGCGAAAACGATCCTTATCCCGCCGAGCTATAAGAATGACTGTTCCGTGACCGAGAGGCCGACGGGAGCGCGGCGTGGGCGTCTGGGCGGCCGAGCAGGTGGCGACGTCTGGCGCAGCTGGCCCTTCACCTGCGCCGCAACCAAGAGCTGGACACACATTTCGCTAAGAATTACTGAACAAGAAGGAGCTAATTAAAGCGTGTATATGTCGTTGTGTTTCGCACGCAATTCGATAGGGAGGAAAACATTCTTCAAAATAACAAAGTAAACTTTTTCCGGCACCAAATCACCTTACCAAGGATCTTATCGCCCCGCCATCAAGTTCGCTGAATCTGCCTTTGTAATCGAGTTTGTGATATCGATCAGGGTCAAGCCAAGTGTCACAAAAGGTCACGCGAGAGAAATCCCTTAAATAAGGTCGGAAAGTGACAACGACGGAAAACGATCAAGCGATGATTACAGCATCCAGTGACTGCGCCCGCGGCCGGCCGGGTTTATGGCGGCGTAAATCAAA
>NC_091569.1:22100728-22103228 GCF_042767895.1 Penaeus vannamei | reverse complement strand
TGATTATCATTACTTTTATCATTATTATTATAATTATTATCACATTATCATTATTATTATCTTTTATTATTATCATCCTCATTATTAGCATTATTATCATCATTTGTAGTAGTATCAGTAGTAGATTTTATGTTATTGTTATTATCATTATCATCATCCTCATTATTTTTACTCTTATTATCAATAATATCATTATTTATTAATACTATTATCATTATTATCAAAATCGTTGTTATTATTATCATTGCTACTATTGTTATCAATATCGTCTCTATCATTATCATTTTCAGCATTAATATTGTTATCATTATCGTTGTTGTTATTACTATTATGATGTGTATCATTATTATTTATCATTATTAATACTACTGTTGGCAAGGAGGGTTTTAGTAGCGTTGGTTAGTTTGTTGGTTAGTTGGTTAGTAGGATAGCTTAAAACGTTATGAAATATTTTTTTATGAATTTTTTTGCCAGAGGAGTGACGTAGCCCAGTCTAGATGCCATTAGAGATTGGCGATCCAGGATTTTTTAAAGGACTCGTTAGCAAACAAGGACGTCACCTGTGTACTCGAGGAAGGTCATTTTAATGTAATTTTTCAAGTGTGACCCTATTGCCTTGGCGGAGGTATGCGCTCGCTGAGTGCTTCTAGTTATTTGTATCATTGTTATTATCATTACTTTTATTGTTATTTTTTATTTTAGTTTCAATATTGTTATTGTTATCATTATTGATGTTATCGTCTTATTATTATTATTATTATCATTATTATCAATATCATTGTTACTTATTATTATCATCATTATTGTCATTACCACTATCATCAATGTTACCATTGTGATTATCAGTTGTTGCTAGTACTATTTGCTTCATCATTATCATTGCTATTATCATCACTGTCAGTTAGTGTATCCTCATTGTTATTATAATTTTTCTTATCATTATTATCTTTATCATTACAATTTCTGTTATTATTATCATCATTATTATTATTGTTACTGCTATCATTATTATTTCTATTACTTTTATCATTACTCATATTATCATTATCTTTATCATCATTATTATTATTAATATCATTATCATTGAATCATTATTATTTTCATTATCATTATTATTGTCACTGTTCTTATCACTATTATTATTATCAACCTTATTATTACTATTATCCTCATTATCACTACTTTAATCATTATCATTATCATTACTTCTAACATTATTATCAATATTATTAGCATTAGCATCACTTTTACTTTTATTATTACTATTACTATTATCATCCTTACCGTTATCATTATCATCAGTGCGAGAGGAAATGTTAATTTTTGTTTTATTATCATTACTAACGTAATCATATTTTTTTTGGTTATTATCCTTTTCTTTTTTCAGGTTTTATCATTATCGTCATCAACATCATCATTACGCTAGATATAAGTACCTATCAGTATCGTTGTCATAAACAGCATCAAGATATTCAATATCTTAAGCTTTACCAAATATATTATTCATGCCATCCATCTCTCTCTTTCTTTTTCCTTTCTCACTTTTCTTTCATATCTATTTTTCTTTCTTTCTTTCTTTCTCTCTCTCTCTCTTTCTCTCTCTCTCTCTCTCTCTCTTTCTCTCTCTCTCTCTCTCTCTCTCTCTCTCTCTCTCTCTCTCTCTCTCTCTCTCTCGACATTATATCTTGTACATCAGTCATCTATTTCCTATCTGCGTAATGGTTTGTCCATCATTCTCGATGTTATTGCTTCAGTTACAAAATATTTCTTTTCTCTCTCTCTCTCTCTCTCTTTCTCTCTCTCTCTCTCTCTCTCTCTCTCTCTCTCTCTCTCTCTCTCTCTCTCTCTCTCTCTCTCTCTCTCTCTCTCTCTCTCTCTCTCTCCCTCTCTCTTTCTCTCTCTCTCTCTCTCTCTCGCTCTCTCTCTCTCTCTCTCTCTCTCTCTCTCTCTCTCTCTCTCTCTCTCTCTCTCTCTCTCTCTCTCTCCTCTCTCCTCCATCTCCTCTCCCTCTCTCTCTCTCTCTCTCTCTCTCTCTCTCTCTCTCTCTCTCTCTCTCTCTCTCTCTTCTCTCTCTCTCTCTCTCTCTCTCTCTCTCTCTCTCTCTCTCTCTCTCTCTCTCTCTCTCTCTCTCTCTCTCTCTCTCTCTCTCTCTCTCTCTCTCTCTCTCTCTCGCTCTCTCTCTCCCTCTCTCTCTCTCTCTCTTAATCAAACTCCCCCGGCCGTTCGTGGTGGCAAACCGGTCTCAGCCGTGACGATTCGGGGAAGAAAGAGGAGGAGTAGGAAGAGCTTGGAGCGGGGAGGAGTAAGGGGAGGAGTAGGGGGAGGCTGAGAAACAAACAGACGAACAAAGAGACAGAGAGTTGTTAGAGAGGGAGAGGGAAATAGATAGATAGAGAGAGGGGGGGGTGGGAGAGAGAGTGAGAGCGAGAGTGAGAGTGAGAGAGAAAGTGAGAGTGAGAGGGAAATAGATAGAGAGAGAGAGGGGAGGGAGAGAGAAGGA
>NC_091569.1:22085728-22090728 GCF_042767895.1 Penaeus vannamei | reverse complement strand
TTTCTTTCTTTCTCTCTTCCTCTCTTTCTATCTCTCGCTCTCTCTCTCTCTCTCTCTCTCTCTCTCTCTTTCTTTCTTTCTCTTCCTCTCTTTCTATCTCTCGCTCTTGCCCTCACTCTCTATCTGTCTCTCTCTCCCTCACTCCCTCCCTCTCTCTCACTCTTTTCTCTACTTTCTCACTTTTTTATCTCCATCTTCCACCCCTTCCTGTCTTTATCTACCAATCTATCTATCCTTCCAATATTTGTTTTTGTTTTTTTTCTAGGGCGAATGATGGATCAGCACCCAGCCGCATTGACGTGGCAGGTGACGTCTCTTCGCCTTGACCCCCCCCCCCCCATGAATTAATCCTCCCCTTACCCCTTTCCCCTATCCTCCTCCCCCTCTCCCCCTCTCTCTCCCTCCCTCCCCTCCAGCCCAGTAATCTCTTCGGCGTCTATAATAAAACGATCTTCAGCTGTTTAAAAGGTCTTGGCATAAGGGTCGATATAAATTACAGGGAGAGAGGACTGAATCTCTTTCTCTCTCTCTCTCTCTCTCTCTCTCTCTCTCTCTCTCTCTCTCTCTCTCTCTCTCTCTCTCTCTCTCTCTCTCTCTCTCTCTCTCTCTCTCTTCTCTCTCTCTCTCTCTCTCTCTCTCTCTCTCTCTCTCTCTCTTCTCTCTTTCTCTTCTCTCTCTCTCTCTCTCTCTCTCTCTCTCTCTCTCTCTCTCTCTCTCTCTCTCTCTCTCTCTCTCTCTCTCTCTCTCTCTCTCTCTCTCGCGTAGAACCTTTGACCCGCTGTCTCTCGGGATCTGTGAGAGAGCGTCTTGGAGGTTCGAAATGGTTTGGTCTTGTCTTATCTCGACTCTGGTCTGAGCTTCGGTCCGTATTGCCGTAATTGTGATTGACTCTTTGCTCCCTAATTCCGTGCATAAAATGATCAATGTATATACGTTGCTAACCATCTTGACAGCCATCTTCCGGAGCATCAAGTGTGTAAGTGGCTCATTCGGCATCGACGGTTGATGTTCCGTTTAAGTTTGACGAGTCTCCAAAGCCTGTTCTTTCCCGTTTCTCTTATTTTCGTCATTTGGATCTCTTTCTCTTTAGTCTCTTTTTTTGTATTATACATCTTCTTTGTTCTACGTTTATTTTGTCTCCTATTGATCTTTTTTTGTTGAGATTCTTTTGTTTGCGTTTAGGTATTGCGTTGAGTAACTGGTTCGTTTTGAAATGCCCGATGGTGTTTCAGTTCTACGCGGGTATCAGTGTTATAAACAAGTCTTCACCTTCACAGGTATATAAACTTTCTGTTGTTTAATCAGAGCGACATTACTATTAAGACAGACAGATATCCATGCAGATTTATGCACACATATACATATTGTGTGTGTCTGTGTGTGTGTGTGCGTGCGTGCGTGCGTGCGTGCGTGCGTGTGTGTGTGTGTGTGTGTGTTTGTGTGTGTGTGTGTGTGTGTGTGTCAGCGTGTGTGTGTGTGTGTGTGTGTCAGCGTGTGTGTGTGTGTGTGTGTATGTGTGTATGCCCGTGTGCGTGTTCGAGTGTGTAAGCGTGTCAGCAATGTTCTTCCCCGTCTGACACCGAAACCTCCCGCGTTCGAAGGCAGAGCCCGACCTCTTAAGAAGGGAACCCGCAGTGCAAAAATGTTGTCAAGACTTCACCAACATGACCAGTACATCATGGGTTAGAATGGCTCACTTCCTTGTCTGATCGTGAACTCAGATGACCTTTTCGCGGCGGCCAAGATGGAAAAGGGAGACAGAGAGAAAGACTTTTTGACATTTTCGACGATGATGTTTTATGGAAATTCTTACGTTCGTTTTCTCGTTCTATCTGATCTGATGACATGGACCTTGGCTCTCAGTTTTTCTTCATCTTATTATTAGTAGTAGTAGTATTCCTCTCCTTCATCTTATTATTATTATTATTATTCTCCTTCTTCATTTTTTGCTTCTTATTCTTCTTTTTCTTCTTCTTCATTTTCTCCTTAATTTTCTTCTTCATCTTTTTATTCTTCGTCATCATCTTCTTTTTCTTCTTCTTCTTCATCTTCTTCATCTTCTTTTTCTTCTTCATATCATTATTATCATTATTATTATCATTATCATTATTCATCTTTCTTTCTTCCTTTCTTTATATATGTCGTTTTCTTTCACACCTGTTTTTGTTTTTTTGT
This sequence comes from Penaeus vannamei, assembly GCF_042767895.1. Taxonomy (NCBI): domain Eukaryota; kingdom Metazoa; phylum Arthropoda; class Malacostraca; order Decapoda; family Penaeidae; genus Penaeus; species Penaeus vannamei. The sequence goes on along the minus strand of NC_091569.1, from coordinate 22,088,553 downwards.
TTTTCCTCTCAGTCTCTTTTTCTTTTTTTCTTATTCTTTTTTTTCTTTTGTAATTATTATCCTCATTGTGTTTATTATCCAATCATCTTCCTTCGTTTTCTTTTTTTAAATCTTATTTCATGTTCTTAATAGTTTATATCGTTATCATTATCGATCCTTATCTTTAACCTTTGATTCAGGTGCAGTTTTTTTCTTCATGATTGCAGGTAATCAGTCTCTTTATCCGATTCTTCCTCATCTTCTTCTTCCTCTCCCCTTCCTCCGCTCTACATTCTCACTCATTTTCTTAATTTTCCTCCTCTCCCCTTCCCCCTTCCTGTTTTCTCCTTCTCTCCTTCCTCTTCTTTCTCCTCTTCCTCCTCTTCCTCCTCCTCCCCGTCGCCCTCCATCAACATCACCGTCTTATTCTCTTCATCATCTTCCTACTCCTTTTACTCTTCTTCCTCCTACGCTTTCTACTCCTCCTCCTCCTCTTTCTTCTTCTTCTCCTTTTCCTCTTCCTCTTCCTACTCCTACTCCTTCTTCTTCTCCTCCTTCTCTTTCTCCTCCTCCGTCTCCTCCTTCTTCTTCTACTACTACTCCTCCTTCTTCTTCTCCTCCCTCCTCCCTACTCCTACTCCCTACTTCTACTCCCTTCTCATCCTACTCCTCCTCCTACTCTTTTTCACTTTCGTCCTCCTCCTTCTCCTCCTCCCCGCCCTCTTATTATTATTATTTCTTTGCTTCCACCTCCTTTTTTTCTCTTCCTCTTCCTACTCCTACTCCTTCTTCTCCTCCTTCTCTTTCTCCTCCTCCCCCTTCTTCTTCTTCTTCTTCTTCTTCTTCTTCTTCACTCCTCCTCCTCCTCCTTCTTTTTCTCCTCCTCCTACTCCTACTCCTTCTTCTTCTCCTACTCCTCCTCCTACTCTTCTTCACTTTCGTCCTCCTCCTTCTCCTCCTCCTCCTCGCCCTCTTGTTACTATTTCTTTGCTTCCTCCATTTCCCCATCCTCCTCATCTTCTTTCTTCTTCTTCTTCCTCTTCTTCTGCCTCATCCTCCTCTTTCACCATCACCTCCCCCTCCCTCCTCCTCCCTCCTCACTCCTCCTCCTCCTCCTCCTCCTCCTCCTCCTCCTCCTCCTCCTCCTCCTCCTCCTCCTCCTCCTCCTCCTCCCCCTCCTTCTCCAGCCACTATCTTTCTTCTCCCATTTATCGCACCGCAAACAATCAATCACAAGACAAAGAAACAAATGCATTCTTTGTCTGCAACACTTGTAAGCAAGATGGATGTTGACCGGAAAACAGCCGAGTCATGGGCCAGGAGCTGCCTCTGCAATCTCTTCCGTGAGAAAATATGAAGAAATCTCCATGGGAAGATGTCGTCAGAGCGCTTGATGCTTTTCGATTTTTTTTTTTATTGCTGTTTGTTCGTTCGTCTTTCTTTCTTAGTTCGGAGCTTGAGAGGGAGGTTTGTTGTTTGTTTGTCTTTTTATTGGATGTATTTTTTATATGCCCTCTCTCTCTCTCTTTATATATATATATATATATATATATATATATATATATATATATATATATATATATATATATATATATATATATATATATATATATATATATATATATATATATATATATATATATATATATTAACTTCTATTAAGTTATTTATTTGTTAGTTCATTTCTCTCCTTATCATGTGATTTTAGTGTTTTATCCTCTATCCTATTCTCATTTTCATCCTCCTCCACCGTTTCACACTATCATCAAAATTATTATCCCCTTATTCGTTCCTCTCCCCACATTTTTCCCCCTTTCTTTCAAAAACATCGTTTTAACTATTTATCTATTTATCTATTTTTTTATATTCTTTTTACACCTCTCTTTGTTATCCTTCCTCCCCTCCTCTTTGCACCCCCCCCCCCCCTTCATAAACGTACGATGCCGTTCATTAAAATCAATTTTCGGTTTCAGTCTGCGGTCCTCGGGGCTAACAAAGAAGGCGCGGTCAGACAAGATACCTCCCGATGTTACATTTGCCCTCTTATGGAAGTCGGGCCGAGATGCTCGCTTTTTCGGTGCTAGTTTTTGCGGCCGGCGTGCCCTGGGAACCTGTGTTTGGGGGAGGGGAAGGGGGTAGCAAGGGGGAGGGGAGGGCAGAGGGGGTAGCTAGGGGGAGGGGAGGGCAGAGGGGGTAGCTAGTGGGAGGGGAGGGCAGGAGGGGGGTAATAAGGGGGAGGGGAGGGATGATGGGTAGCTAGGGGGAGGGGAGGGCAGAGGGGGTAATAAGGGGGAGGGAGGGCTGAGGGGGTAGCAAGGGAGAGGAGAGGGCAGAGAGGGTAGCAAGGGGGAGGGGAGGGCTGAGGAGGTAGCAAAGGGGAGGGGAGGGCAGAGGGGGTAGCAAGGGGGAGGGGAGGGCTGAGGAGGTAGCAAAGGGGAGGGGAGGGCAGAAGGGGTAGCTAGGGGGAGAGGAGGGCAGAGGGGGTAGCAAGGGAGGGAAGGGAAAAGAGGTTGGGGTAGGATGGGCGGTGGGGTTAGGTGTGTGTTCAGTGCGTATGTGGCTTGGTTTGGGGTGGGGGAAGGGGTGGGTATGGGGGAAGGATGGGTGGGGTAGTGGAATTGGTGAGGATTGCGTAGGTGTGTCTGTTTTGTTTTTGCGTTTATGTGTGTGTGTATTCTTAATGTCATTCAGAATTACATAAATTCTTTACAGATGGCGTGCATAATGTAAATGAACTCATGATTACCATCTTCGGCATTTAAAATCAGTACAAGCATTTAAGTTCCACAAAAAGGAATACCCAATATGGGCTGCACACACCTGTTCAACACCTGTCATTATCGAAT
>NC_091569.1:22078228-22080728 GCF_042767895.1 Penaeus vannamei | reverse complement strand
TGGATGATGGTAAACATTCGAAATAGAAAATTACCGATACTATCATGTAAAGAATTCATGAAGAATGTAGTGGGAACACATCTAAAACAATAGTGTACTGTATAGTGACGGTTCAGTAGTAAGGCTGCATTCAAGAGGACCATTGTAGGACAAGCTGCCTATTTTGACTGCAATATTGTATATGCGCGAAGAGATAATACAGTGGTAAGAACACACCATCTGATAAGGAGATAGGAAATAAGGAGATGCAAATTTGCACCTAGAGAATGGAAGTAGCTATAGTTACGACAGGTAACAATTTGGCCAATAGGGTCCATAATATTCTCGTTCCTAAGAAAGTATAGGGAACGATAGGGGCAAAGTGGAAAGGTAATGTTACCGCATAGAAAGGTAACGACAGGGTGTGAAAGTTATGCCTTGTACTGTAGAGAAGATATTGCAGAATATCAGCACGGTGATAAGACACCACCGTGCTGAAAGTTGTCTGGTTCCTGATGAGTTTAACACTGGCCTCGCAGAGTCTGCATTACATGGTGTTCTGGACTTGAAGTTGAGAACTGTCTTTCTCGATTTATTTAGCTGTTTTTTTTATATAACCCATGGATTTCGGTGTAGACCGTGCATCCAGAGTTTGAACTGATTGCTCTTTCTGGTTTAACAATAGAAATACTACCCATGACTGAGGTAATTACAGCACTACAGCAATGTCATTACATGGTACTTTCTTTAATGATAGTCATATTAGATAGAGTAGATACCCTTCTTAACTGTAATAGTGATACATTCTCATTATTGTAATTGTTAAGACTTTTATGACGTTATGGTTATTATCAATAATATAATTATTACCATTTCAATTATTTTGATGACCATACTTGTAGGTGATGATAACAATAATGAGGATGTTAATGATGAAAAAAATGCTACGAATGCTATTGCTAATAGGAATAATAATAAGAATAAAGATGATGATTATTATCAAGAAAAGTGATAATGATGAGAATGAAAATAACAATAATTATAATGATAACAACAATAATGACATTATTCTTGCTGATAATGAAAATGATACAAGGACTAATACTACTAATAATATTTATGATAATGATATTCACAGTAATAATAATGATGAAAATAATAATACTGATGATAATAACAATATTGATATTGATGATAATGATTATGATAACATTATTAATAGAAATAATATTCATGATCATGATAATATCTAGGATAACGATAGTGATAGTAATGATTATAACAATAACAATAACATTGATACTAAGAACGATACTGTTAATTATAATAAAAATAATGCTAAAAATTATAGTGATAAATGTAATGAAAATAATAATAATGATGATAATGATTATGATCATATAAATGATAATGATAATGATAATGACAATTATAATGATAATATAAATAACGATAATAATGAAAATGAAAATAATTAAGACAAAAGAGATAATGATGATAATGAGGAGGTTGTTAGTAATAGTTGATAATGATAATGATAGTTAATGATGATGATGATGATAAAAATGATGATAATGATAATAGCAATAACAATGATGGTAAATCCAAATGATAGAACCATAATAATTTTAAAAATATTGATGATGATGATAATAATATTAATAATGATGACAATAGTATTATTAATGATGATAATGATAATGATGATAACAATTATAATAGAAATGATAATTATAGTATTAATAATAAGATAATGAGGATAATGAAATGATGATAACAATGATAATAATGATGAAAATAATAATTATAATAATAATGAATGATAATAATAATGAAGATAAGAAAATTGATAATTAAAAAATTATAACAATAATGTTCATTATTGTAATGATAGTAATAATGATAATGATAATAATGAAAATAAAAAACGATAGTAAAATAGTAATCATGATAAGAATAAAACAATAATGGTAATGACAGTATTGATAATGCTAATGATAAAGATAATAATGCTAATAATAATAATGATAAAGAATGGTAACAATGATAAAATTATAGATAGTAATGACATTAATAATAATAATGATAATAATACTATTAATAATGATAGTAGAAGTAATAATGATAGTAATGATATCATTATACTACTACTAATAATAATAGTAATGCTAGTGATAATAGTAATGATAATAATAAAAATAATATTGATAACAATGATATTGACAATAACAATAATACCAATAATAATAATTATTATTATTATTATTATTATTATTATTATTATTATTATTATTATTATTATAATAAAATAACAAAAATAATAGTAATGATATTAAAAGTAATGATGATAACAGTGATTATGATAATAATGATCATAAAAGTAATAATAAAAATAATGATGATGATGATAATTATAAAGATAACAATTAGATAGTAATGATGATGATAATGATAATGGTGATAGTTATGATAATAATAACAATGACCATTACAATAGAAATGATATTGATGATTTCGAGGA
>NC_091569.1:22065728-22068228 GCF_042767895.1 Penaeus vannamei | reverse complement strand
CTCTTTTTTCTTCTTTTTTTCAAAACTATGTTATTTGTAAGAAGTTAAGTTCACGAAAGCAGAACATAACGACATTTAGGAGAAAAAGTGGTTTTAAGAATTGAATTAACGAGGCTCGTGATTCTTGCGCGAAACAAGGAGAGAAAAATGGGTGATTTTACAGCAGAAAAATGTTAGTATTTCTTAGAATAACGTACCTTAAACAAAGGTTTTACTTTTATTATTTTAGTTTTTTTTTTTTTTTCTTATTGCCAGAAGTGGAATGTGAAGTGACGATCATTTTAGTCTGAAACTGATGGTTCGTGCACATCTAGCCACATGTATACCTACAATATACGTCCGAGTGCACATATGTCAGTTTATATATGCGCACATATACATACTGTGCTTGTGTTGGGAAAAGAGATATGCGTTTCTGTGTATATTCATGTCCTTTTATACACATGCACATACTTGGACTTAAATACTGTAAGTTTAACATATTGTTCTCTGCCAAAGTATATATATATATATATATATATATATATATATATATATATATATATATATATATATATATATATGTGTGTGTGTGTGTGTGTGTGTGTGTGTGTGTGTGTGTGTGTGTGTGTATGTATATGTATATGTATATGTATATATATATATATATATATATATATATATATATGTGTGTGTGTGTGTGTGTGTGTGTGTGTGTGTGTGTGTGTGTGTGTGTGTGTGTGTGTGTACATGAATATGTGTATGTGCAAAATTTATTCATGTTATATGTCGGTTACCAGAATCTGTATCCTTCAGCCTATTAAGGAACGTTTTGTATGTTTGCAAGTTCATATCAAATACAAGAAAAAAAACATTAAAATTTGAAAGTTTTAATTACTCGGGTAAGTGATTGCAACAGGAACAACGAAAGGAAGGGCAAGAAACCACACGAATATGCCGAAGGACTTTTCACTATTGCTTCGTCAGGGCATATGCTACATGAGGATAAGGATAAGTCATATGCGAAGCTGAGCCTCGCCCGTGTGTCAGCAAGTGCTGACGCGACAGAGCTTAGTCCTTACCCACCGTGGTGCCCGGCCACAGCAGTAACCTCCGGGCGACAATTGCAACTTTTCGCGCCTGGGCGGGGCGCGAACCGCCGACCCCTCGGATGAGAGGTCGACACGTTACCACTGTACTAGCCTGGAGGTTTGCTACGTGAGGTACATAGAGGAGTATATATACAATTACTGGGTGGTCAGGTCACGTCGGTAATCAGGTGAGCGATGACCTTGGCTAGTTCGTGGCTCCCCGTAGCTGTGTTGATGTTGTTAGTTGTATGAATGAATACCGCTTCTACCATCTTCCTTTGTCGTGGGGCCAGGCCTTGCTTTATGATGGAGGCCTGGGACCACTTCGGGAGGTGACCATCGGTGTCTGCGTGAACAACGAAGGCGCTTCTCGTGTCACGGCGTCGGAGAGGGCTGCGGTGTTGGCTGATTCGTTGTTCGTGCAGTCCTCGTGATGTCTGGCCTATGTATGCCTTACCACAGCCCCCCAAGGTATGCTATACACCTGGCTGAGGGGTCTGTTATGGTTTGACCTCTTTTCTCTCACGATGTCTCCGATCTTCTTGCCTGAAGACGTAGCTACCTTGAGAGTATGGCCCACCAGGGCCTGCAGGTGCTCAGTCAATTCCGAGTGGGGGATGATTATCCTCTGAGTTCTACTCTGTGTGTCCTCACCTCTCGGCCTGCTCATGATCTTCTCGGCCTTGCGTCGGAGGTGGGTGAGCATGGAGCGGGGATAGTGGAGGTGTTGGAAGGTGTTGCAGACGTGTTTCATCTCATCCTCCAAGAACTCAGGGCTGCATATTCTGAGGGCCCGGAGGAAGAAACCAATGACCACGCCTTCTTTGGTTCTTTGAATGAAATCATCTTTATTTGTGGGTTTTCTGTATACTGAAAATACCGGTCCATTTGGTCTCCTGTGGATCATGGTGTCCAGGAAAGGGAGTTGCTCATCCCTCTCTTCTTCTGTGGTGAACTGGATGGAGGGGTGCACTGCATTGGGTCTATGGAGGAGATCAGGCAGGTTCGTCCTGGTTGGTACTACAGCGAGGATGTCGTCCACGTAGCGGAGCCAGACCACGTTCCTTCCCACGATGTTACGGTAATGGTCGGCCTCGAAGGTTTCCATGAACAGCTGGGCAAGGACTGCTGGAAGTGGTGAACCCATCGCAAGTCCTTGGATCTGTTCATACTCGCGTCCTCTGAATTCGAACGGGCCAAACTCCATGCAGAGACGGATGAGTTCGATGAGATCATCTATCTGTAGTGGTAGTTCGTTCTGGTCCATTCTTCTCAATGCTCGTTGTGCAGCTTTGATGGCCCCGTCGATTGGCACGTTCGTAAATAGCGACTTGACATCGAAGCTGACGAGTTTTCTACACTTCATGTCGACACTTTGCAGTTTGGCCATCATATCCGAGGTGTTCGATAGATGGCAACCGCTGATGGAG
>NC_091569.1:22040728-22063228 GCF_042767895.1 Penaeus vannamei | reverse complement strand
GTGAAGTGAAATGAAAGGAAATGGAAGTGATTCTGTATATTTCATATATTGCACGTTGCCCATTCAGTTCTTCTTCCAGGGACTCTACTTTATTTAATGTGGAATAAGCTAATGACCTGACTTACACGGAACCAAACTACCCGCCCCTCATGCCCTAGGACTCCATCCCCCGGGCTCCTTACCCTGGGCCTCCATCCCCCGGACTCTTACTGTGGGACTCCATCCCCCGGGCTCCTTATTCTGGGACTCCATCCCCCGGGCTCCTTACCCTGGGCCTCCATCCCCCGGACTCTTACTCTGGGACTCCATCCCCCGGGCTCCTTACCCTGGGACTCCATCCCCCGGGATCCTTACCCTGGGACTCCATCCCCCGGGCTCCTTACCCTGGGACTCCATCCCCAGGGCACCTTACCCTGGGAATCCATCCCCTTGGATCCTCACCCTGGGACTCCATCCCCCGGGTTCCTTATTCTGGGACTCCATCCCCCGGGCTCCTTACCCTGGGACTCCATCCCCCGGGCTCCTTACCCTGGGACTCCATCCCCTTGGATCCTTACCCTGGGACTCCATCCCCCGGGTTCCTTATTCTGGGACTCCATCCCCCGGGCTCCTTACCCTGGGACTCAATCCCCCGGGCTCATTACTCTGGGACTCCATCCCCCGGACTCTTACTCTGGGACTCCATCCCCCGGGCTCCTTACCCTGGGCCTCCATCCCCCGGACTCTTACTCTGGGACCATCCCCCGGGCTCCTTACCCTGGGACTCCATCCCCCGGGATCCTTACCCTGGGACTCCATCCCCCGGGCTCCTTACCCTGGGACTCCATCCCCCGGGCTCCTTATTCTGGGACTCCATCCCCCGGGCTCCTTACCCTGGGACTCCATCCCCCGGGCTCCTTACCTTGGGACTCCATCCCCTTGGATCCTTACCCTGGGACTCCATCCCCCGGGTTCCTTATTCTGGGACTCCATCCCCCGGGCTCCTTACCCTGGGACTCCATCCCCCGGGCTCCTTACCCTGGGACTCCATCCCCCAGGCTCCTTATTCTGGGACTCGATCCCCCGGGCTCCTTACCCTGGGACTCCATCCCCCGGGCTCCTTACCCTGGGACTCCATCCCCTTGGATCCTTACCCTGGGACTCCATCCCCCGGGTTCCTTATTCTGGGACTCCATCCCCCGGGCTCCTTACCCTGGGACTCCATCCCCCGGGCTCCTTACCCTGGGACTCCATCCCCCGGGTTCTTTACCCCGGGACTCCATCCCCTGGGATCCTTCCTCTGAGACTCCATCCCCCGGGCTCCTTACTCTGGGACTCCATCCCCCGGGATCCTTACCCTGGGACTCCATCCCCCGGGTTCTTTACCCCGGGACTCCATCCCCCGGGCTCCTTCCTCTGAGACTCCATCCCCCGGGCTCCTTACTCTGGGACTCCATCCCCCGGGCTCCTTATTCTGGGACTCCATCCCCCGGGATCCTTCCTCTGAGACTCCATCCCCCGGGCTCCTTATTCTGGGACTCCATCCCCCGGGCTCCTTATTCTGGGACTCCATCCCCCGGGCTCCTTACTCTGGGACTCCGTCCCCCGGGCTCCTTACCTTGGGACTCCAACCCCCGGGCTCCTTATTCTGTGACTCCATACCCCAGGCTCCTTACCCTGGGACTCCATCCCCCGGACTCTTACTCTGGGACTCCATCCCCCGGGCTCCTTACCCTGGGACTCCATCCCCCAGGCTCCTTACCCTGGGACTCCATCCCCCGGGCTCCTTATTTTGGGACTCCATCCCCCAGGCTCCTTATTCTGGGACTCCATCCCCCGGACTCCTTATTCTGGGACTCCATCCCCCGGGCTCCTTACCCTGGGACTCCATCCCCCGTGTTCCTTACCCTGGGACTCCATCCCCCGGGCTCCTTATTCTGGGACTCCATCCCCCGGGCTCCTTATTCTGGGACTCCATCCCCCGGGCTCCTTACCCTGGGACTCCATCCCCCGTGTTCCTTACCCTGGGACTCCATCCCCTGTGTTCCTTACCCTGGGACTCCATCCCCCGGGCTCCTTACCCTGGGACTCCATCCCCCGGGTTCTTTACCCTGGGACTCCATCCCCCGGGCTCCTTATTCTTGGACTCCATCCCCCGGGCTACTTACTCTGGGACTCCATTCCCCGGGCTCCTTACTCTGGGACTCCATCCCCCGGGCTCCTTACCCTGGGACTCCATCCCACGGGCTCCTTATTCTGTGACTCCATCCCCCGGGATCCTTACTCTGGGACTCCATCCCCCGGGATCCTTACCCTGGGACTCCATCCCCCGGGATCCTTACTCTGGGCCTACATCCCACGGGCTCCTTACTCTGGGACTCAATCCCCCGGGCTCCGTATTCTGAGACTCCATCCCCCGGGCTCCTTACCCTGGGACTCCATCCACCGGGCTCCTTACTCTGAGACTCCATCCCCCGGGCTCCTTACCCTGGGACTCCATCCCCCGGGCTCCTTATTCTGGGACTCCATCCCCCGGGCTCCTTACTCTGGGACTCCATCCCCCGGGCTCCTTATTCTGGGACTCCATCCCCCGGGCTCCTTACTCTGGGACTCCATCCCCCGGGCTCCTTACCCTGGGACTCCATCCCCCGGGCTCCTTATTCTGGGACTCCATCCCCCGGGCTCCTTACTCTGGGACTCCATCCCCCGGGCTCCTTATTCTGGGACTCCATCCCCCGGGCTCCTTACTCTGGGACTCCATCCCCCGGGCTCCTTACTCTGGGACTCCATTGCCCGGGCTCCTTACCCTGGGACTCCATCCCCAGGGCTCCTTACCCTGGGACTCCATCCCCCGGGCTCCCTACTCTGTGACTCCATCCCCCGGGCTCCTTATTCTGGGACTCCATCCCCCGGGCTCCTTACTCTGGGACTACATCCCCCTTTCTCTTTACCCTGGGACTCCATCCCCCGGGCTCCTTACCCTGGGACTCCATCCCCCGGACTCTTACTCTGGGACTCCATCCCCCGGGCTCCTTACCCTGGGACTCCATCCCCCGGGCTCCTTATTCTGGGACTCCATCCCCCGGGCTCCCTACTCTAGGACTCCATGCCTGGGGCTCCTTATTCTGGGACTCCATCCCCCGGGCTCCTTATTCTGGGACTACATCCCCCGGGCTCCTTACCCTGGGACTCCATCCCCCCGGCTCCTTATTCTGGGACTCCATCCCCCGGGCTCCTTACTCTGGGACTACATCCCCCGGGCTCCTTACCCTGGGACTCCATCCCCCGGGCTCCTTACTCTGGGACTCCATCCCCCGGGCTCCATACCCTGGGACTCCATCCCCCGGGCTCCTTACCCTGGGACTCCATCACCCGGGCTCCTTACCCTGGGACTCCATCCCCCGGGCTCCTTACTCTGGGACTACATCCCCCGGGCTCCTTATTCTGGGACTCCATCCCCCGGGCTCCTTATTCTGGGACTCCATCCCCCGGGCTCCTTACTCTGGGACTCCATCCCCCGGGCTCCTTATTCTGGGACTCCATCCCCCGGGCTCCTTACCCTGGGACTCCATCCCCCGGGCTCCTTATTCTGGGACTCCATCCCCTTGGATCCTTACCCTGGGACTACATCCCCCGGGCTCCTTACTCTGGGACTCCTTATTCTGGGACTCCATCCCCTTGGATCCTTACCCTGGGACTACATCCCCCGGGCTCCTTATTCTGGGACTCCATCCCCCGGGCTCCTTATTCTGGGACTCCATCCCCCGGGCTCCTTACTCTGGGACTCCATCCCCCGGGCTCCTTACTCTGGGACTCCATCCCCCGGGTTCCTTACCCTGGGACTAAAGCCCCAGGGCTCCTTACCCTGGGACTCCATCCCCCGGGCTTCCTACTCTGGGACTCCATCCCCCGGGCTCCTTATTCTGGGACTCCATCCCCCGGGCTCCTTACCCTGGGACACCATCCCCCGGGCTCCTTATTCTGGGACTCCATCCCCCGGGCTCCCTATTCTGGGACTCCATCCCCCGGGCTCCTTACTCTGGGACTCCTTCCCCCGGGATCCTTACCCTGGGACTCCATCCCACGGGATCCTTATTCTGGGACTTCATCCCCCGGGCTCCTTACCCTGGGACTCCATCCCCAGGGCTCCTTACCCTGGGACTCCATCCCCCGGGCTCCTTATTCTGGGACTCCATCCCCCGGGCTCCTTACTCTGGGACTCCATCCCCCGGGCTCCTTATTCTGGGACTCCATCCCCCGGGATCCTTACCCTGGGACTCCATCCCCAGGGCTCCTTACCCTGGGACTCCATCCCCCGGGCTCCCTACTCTGGGACTCCATCCCCCGGGCTCCTTATTCTGGGACTCCATCCCCCGGGATCCTTACCCTGGGACTCCATCCCCGGGCTCCTTACTCTGGGACTCCATCCCCCGGGCTCCTTATTCATGGACTCCATCCCCCGGGATCCTTACCCTGGGACTCCATCCCCCGGGTTCCTTACCCTGGGACTCCATCCCCCGGGCTCCTTATTTTGGGACTCCATCCCCCGGGATCCTTACCCTGGGACTCCATCCCCCGGGCTCCTTATTCTGGGACTCCATCCCCCGGGCTCCTTACCCTGGGACTCCATCCCCCGTGTTCCTTACCCTGGGACTCCATTCCCCGGGTTCCTTACCTAGGGACTCCATCCCCCGGATCCTTACCCTGGGACTCCATCCCCAGGGCTCCTTACCCTGGGACTCCATCCCCCGGGCTCCCTACTCTGGGATTCCATCCCCGGGCTCCTTATTCTGGGACTACATCCCCAGGGCTCCTTACCCTGGGACTCCATCCCCAGGGCTCCTTAACCTGGGACTCCATCCCCCGGGCGCCTTACCCTAGGACTCCATTCCCCCGTGCTCCGTACTCTGGGACTACATCCCCCGGGCTCCTTAACGTGGGACTCCATCCCCCGGGCTCCTTACTCTGGGATTCCATCCCCCGGGATCCTTACCCTGGGACTCCATCCCCCGGGCTCCTTACTCTGGGACTCCATCTCCCGGGCTCCTTATTCTGGGACTCCATCTCCCGGGCTCCTTATTCTGGGACTCCATCCCCCGAGCTCCTTACCCTTGGACTCCATCCCCCGGGCTCCTTATTCTGGGACTCCATCCCCCGGGCTCCTTACCCTGGGACTCCATCCCCCGGGTTCCTTACCCTGGGACTCCATCCCCCGGGCTCCTTACTCTGGGACTCCATCCCCCGGGCTCCTTATTCTGGGACTCCATCCCCCGGGCTCCTTACTCTGGGACTCCATCCCCCGGGTTCCTTACCCTGGGACTCCATCCCCCGGGCTCCTTACCCTGGGACTCCATCCCCCGGGCTCCTTACTCTGGGACTCCATCCCCCGGGCTCCTTATTCTGGGACTCCATCCCCGGGATCCTTACCCTGGGACTCCATCCCCCGGGCTCCTTATTCTGGGACTCCATCCCCCGAGCTCCTTACCCTTGGACTCCATCCCCCGGGCTCCTTATTCTGGGACTCCATCCCCCGGGCTCCTTACCCTGGGACTCCATCCCCCGGGCTCCTTACCCTGGGACTCCATCCCCCGGACTCTTACTCTGGGACTCCATCCCCCGGGCTCCTTACTCTGGGACTACATCCCCCTTTCTCCTTACCCTGGGACTCCATCCCCCGGGCTCCTTACCCTGGGACTCCATCCCCCGGACTCTTACTCTGGGACTCCATCCCCCGGGCTCCTTACCCTGGGACTCCATCCCCCGGGCTCCTTATTCTGGGACTCCATCCCCCGGGCTCCCTACTCTGGGACTCCATGCCTGGGGCTCCTTATTCTGGGACTCCATCCCCCGGGCTCCTTACCCTGGGACTCCATCCCCCGGGCTCCTTATTCTGGGAATCCATCCCCCGGGATCCTTACTCTGGGACTCCATCCCCCGGGTTTCTTACCCTGGGACTCCATCCCCCGGGCTCCTTACCCTGGGACTCCATCCCCCGGGCTCCTTACTCCATGGGACACATCCCCGGGCTCCTTACTCTGGGACTACATCCCCCTGGCTCCTTACTCTGGGACTCCATCCCCCGGGCTCCTTATTCTGTACCCTGGGACTACATCCCCCTCCATCCATCCCCGGGCTTCCGGGACTCCATTCCCTTACGCTGGGACTCTCCATCCCCCGGGCTCCTTACTCTGGGACTCCATCCCCCGGGCTCCTTACCCTGGGACTCCATCCCCCGGGCTCCTTACCCTGGGACTCCATCCCCCGGGCTCCTTACTCTGGGACTCCATCCCCCGGGATCCTTACCCTGGGACTCCATCCCCGGGATCCTTACCGTGGGACTCCATCCCCCGGGCTCCTTACTCTGGGACTCCATCCCCCGGGCTCCTTATTCTGGGACTCCATCCCCCGGGCTCCTTACCCTGGGACTCCATCCCCCGGGCTCCTTATTCTGGGACTCCATCCCCCGGGCTCCTTATTCTGGGACTCCATCCCCCGGGCTACTTACTCTGGGACTCCATTCCCCGGGCTCCTTACTCTGGGACTCCATCCCCCGGGCTCCTTATTTTGGGACTCCATCCCCCGGGCTCCTTATTCTGTGACTCCATCCCCCGGGATCCTTACTCTGGGACTCCATCCCCCGGGCTCCTTACCCTGGGACTCCATCCCCCGGGATCCTTACTCTGGGACTACATCCCCCGGGCTCCTTACTCTGGGACTCAATCCCCCGGGCTCCTTATTCTGGGACTCCATCCCCCGGGCTCCTTACCCTGGGACTCCATCCCCCGGGCTCCTTATTCTGGGACTCCATCCCCCGGGCTCCTTATTCTGGGACTCCATCCCCCGGGCTCCTTACTCTGGGACTCCATCCCCCGGGCTCCTTATTCTGGGACTCCATCCCCCGGGCTCCTTACCCTGGGACTCCATCCCCCGGGCTCCTTACCCTGGGACTCCATCCCCCGGGCTCCTTACTCTGGGACTCCATCCCCCGGGCTCCTTATTCTGGGACTCCATCCCCCGGGCTCCTTACTCAGGGACTCCATCCCCCGGGTTCCTTACCCTGGGACTCCATCCCCCGGGCTCCTTACCCTGGGACTCCATCCCCCGGGCTCCTTACTCTGGGACTCCTTTCCCTGGGACTCCATCCCCCGGGATCCTTACCCTAGGACTCCATCCCCCGTGCTCCTTACTCTGGGACTCCATCCCCCGGGCTCCCTACTCTGGGACTCCATGCCTGGGGCTCCTTATTCTGGGACTCCATCCCCCGGGCTCCTTACCCTGGGACTCCATCCCCCGGGCTCCTTATTCTGGGAATCCATCCCCCGGGATCCTTACTCTGGGACTCCATCCCCCGGGTTTCTTACCCTGGGACTCCATCCCCCGGGCTCCTTACCCTGGGACTCCATCCCCCGGGCTCCCTATTCTGGGACTCCATCCCCCGGGCTCCCTACTCTGGGACTCCATCCCCGGGCTCCTTACTCTGGGACTACATCCCCCGGGCTCCTTACTCTGGGACTCCATCCCCCGGGCTCCTTATTCTGGGACTACATCCCCCGGGCTCCTTATTCTGGGACTACATCCCCTGGGCTCCCTACTCTGGGACTCCATCCCCGGGCTCCTTACCCTGGGACTCCATCCCCCGGGCTCCTTATTCTGGAACTCCATCCCCCGGGCTCCTTACTCTGGGACTCCATCCCCCGGGCTCCTTACTCTGGGACTCCATCCCCCGGGCTCCTTACCCTGGGACTCCATCCCCCGGGCTCCTTACTCTGGGACTCCATCCCCGGGCTCCTTACCCTGGGACTCCATCCCCAGGGCTCCTTAACCTGGGACTCGATCCCCCGGGCTCCCTACTCTGGGACTCCATCCCCCGGGCTCCTTACTCTGGGACTCTATCCCCCGGGCTCCTTACTCTGGGACTCCATCCCCCGGGTTCCTTACCCATGGACTCCATCCCCAGGGCTCCTTACCCTGGGACTCCATCCCCCGGGCTCCCTACTCTGGGACTCCATCCCCGGGCTCCTTACTCTGGGACTCCATCCCCCGGGCTCCTTACCCTGGGACTTCATCCCCCGGGCTCCTTATTCTGGGACTCCATCCCCCGGGATCCTTACCCTGGGACTCCATCCCCCGGGATCCTTACCCTGGGACTCCATCCCCCAGGCTCCTTACCCTGGGACTCCATCCCCCGGGATCCTTACGCTGGGACTCCATCCCCCGGGCTCCTTACCCTGGGACTCCATCCCCCAGGCTCCTTACCCTGGGACTCCATCCCCGGGATCCTTACTCTGGGACTCCATCCCCCGAGCTCCTTACCCTGGGACTCCATCCCCCGGGCTCCTTATTCTGGGACTCCATCCCCCGGGCTCCTTACCCAGGGACTACATCCCCCGGGTTCCTTACCCTGGGACTCCATCCCCCGGGCTCCTTACTCTGGGACTCCATTCCCCGGGCTCCTTTTTCTAGGACTCCATCCCCCGGACTCCTTACTCTGGGACTCCATCCCCCGGGATCCTTACCCTGGGACTCCATCCCCCGGGATCCTTACCCTGGGACTCCATCCCCCGAGCTCCTTATTCTGGGACTCCATCACCAGGGCTCCTTACTCTGGGACTCCATCCACCGGGCTCCTTATTCTGGGACTACATCCCCCGGGCTCCTTACCCTGGGACTCCATCCCCAGGGCTCCTTACCCTGGGACTCCATCCCCCGGACGCCTTACCCTAGGACTCCATCCCCCGTGCTCCTTACTCTGGGACTACATCCCCCGGGCTCCTTACCCTGGGACTCCATCCCCCGGGCTCCTTACTCTGGGATTCCATCCCCCGGGATCCTTACACTGGGACTCCATCCCCCGGGCTCCTTACCCTGGGACTCCATCCCCCGGGATCCTTACCCTGGGACTCCATCCCCCGGGCTCCTTACTCTGGGACTCCATCTCCCGGGCTCCTTATTCTGGGACTCCATCCCCCGGGCTCCTTATTCTGGGACTCCATCCCCCGAGCTCCTTACCCTGGGACTCCATCCCCCGGGCTCCTTATTCTGGGACTCCATCCCCCGGGCTCCTTACCCTGGGACTAAATCTCCCGGGTTCCTTACCCTGGGACTCCATCCCCCGGGATCCTTACTCTGGGACTCCATCCCCCGGGCTCCTTATTCTGGGACTCCATCCCCCGGGATCCTTACCCTGGGACTCCATCCCCCGGGCTCCTTATTCTGGGACTCCATCCCCCGGGATCCTTACCCTGGGACTCCATCCCCCGGGCTCCTTATTCTGGGACTCCATCCCCGGGATCCTTACCCTGGGACTCCATCCCCCGGGATCCATACCCTGGGACTCCATCCCCCGGGCTCCCTACTCTGGGACTCCATCCCCCGGGCTTCTTACTCTGGGACTCCATCCCCCGGGCTCCTTACCCTGGGACTCCATCCCCCAGGCTCCTTATTCTGGGACTCCATCCCCCAGGCTCCTTATTCTGGGACTCCATCCCCCGGGCTCCTTATACTGGGACTCCATCCCCCGGGCTCCTTATTCTGGGACTCCATCCCCCGGGCTCCTTATTTTTGGACTCCATCCCCGGGATCGTTATCCTGGGACTCCATCCCCCGGGCTCCTTATTCTGGGACTCCATCCCCGGGCTCCTTACCCTGGGACTCCATCCCCCGGATCCTTACCCTGGGACTCCATCCCCCGGGCTCCTTATTCTGGGACTCCATCCCCCGGGCTCCTTATTCTGGGACTCCATCCCCCGGGTTCCTTACTCTGGGACTCCATCCCCCGGGCTCCTTACCCAGGGACTCCATCACCCGGGCTCCTTATTTTGTGACTCCATCCCCCGGGCTCCTTACTCTGGGACTCCATCCCCCGGGCTCCTTACTCTGGGACTCCATCCTCCGGGCTCCTTATTCTGGGACTCCATCCCCCGGGGTCCTTACCCTGGGACTCCATCCCCCGAGCTCCTTACCCTGGGACTCCATCCCCCGGGCTCCTTATTCTGGGATTCCATCCCCCGGGATCCTTACCCTGGGACTCCATCCCCCGGGATCCTTACCCTGGGACTCCATCCCCCAGGCTCCTTATTCTAGGACTCCATCCCCCAGGCTCCTTATTCTGGGACTCCATCCCCCGGGATCCTTACCCTGGGACTCCATCCCCCGGGCTCCTTATTCTGGGACTCCATCCCCCGGGCTCCTTACCCTGGGACTCCATCCCCCGGGCTCCTTATTCTGGGACTCCATCCCCCGGGCTCCTTATTCTGGGACTCCATCCCCCGGGCTCCTTATTCTGGGACTCCATCCCCCGGGCTCCTTACCCTGGGACTCCATCCCCCGGGATCCTTACCCTGGGACTCCATCCCCCGGGCTCCTTATTCTGGGACTCCATCCCCCGGGATCCTTACCCTGGGACTCCATCCCCCGGGCTCCTTATTCTGGGACTCCATCCCCCGGGCTCCTTACCCTGGGACTCCATCCCCCGGGCTCCTTATTCTGGGACTCCATCCCCCGGGATCCTTACCCTGGGACTCCATCCCCCGGGATCCTTACCCTGGGACTCCATCCCCCGGGTTCCTTACCCTGGGACTCCATCCCCCGGGCTCCTTACCCTGGGACTCCATCCCCTGGGCTCCTTATTCTGGGACTCCATCCCCCGGGCTCCTTACTCTGGGACTCCATCCCCCGGGCTCCTTATTCTGGGACTCCATCCCCCGGGCTCCTTACCCAGGGACTCCATCCCCCGGGCTCCTTATTTTTGGACTCCATCCCCGGGATCCTTACCCTGGGACTCCATCCCCCGGGATCCATACCCTGGGACTCCATCCCCCGGGCTCCCTACTCTGGGACTCCATCCCCCGGGCTTCTTACTCTGGGACTCCATCCCCCGGGCTCCTTACCCTGGGACTCCATCCCCCAGGCTCCTTATTCTGGGACTCCATCCCCCAGGCTCCTTATTCTGGGACTCCATCCCCCGGGCTCCTTATACTGGGACTCCATCCCCCGGGCTCCTTATTCTGGGACTCCATCCCCCGGGCTCCTTATTTTTGGACTCCATCCCCGGGATCCTTACCCTGGGACTCCATCCCCCGGGCTCCTTATTCTGGGACTCCATCCCCCGGGCTCCTTACCCTGGGACTCTATCCCCCGGAATCCTTACCCTGGGACTCCATTCCCCGGGCTCCTTACCCTGGGACTCCATCCCCCGGATCCTTACCCTGGGACTCCATCCCCCGGGCTCCTTATTCTGGGACTCCATCCCCCGGGCTCCTTACTCTGGGACTCCATCCCCCGGGCTCCTTACCCTGGGACTCCATCCCCCGGGCTCCTTACCCTGGGACTCCATCCCCCGGGCTCCTTACTCTGGGACTCCATCCCCCGGGCTCCTTACTCTGGGACTCCATCCCCCGGGCTCCTTATTCTGGGACTCCATCCCCCGGGATCCTTACCCTGGGACTCCATCCCCCGGGCTCCTTACCCTGGGACTCCATCCCCCGGGCTCCTTATTCTGGGATTCCATCCCCCGGGATCCTTACCCTGGGACTCCATCCCCCGGGATCAATACCCTGGGACTCCATCCCCCGGGCTCCTTACTCTGGGACTCCATCCCCCGGGCTTCTTACTCTGGGACTCCATCCCCCGGGCTCCTTACCCTGGGACTCCATCCCCCAGGCTCCTTATTCTGGGACTCCATCCCCCAGGCTCCTTATTCTGGGACTCCATCCCCCGGGATCCTTATTCTGGGACTCCATCCCCTGGGCTCCTTACTCTGGGACTCCATCCCCCGGGCTCCTTACCCTGGGACTCCATCCCCCGGGCTCCTTATTCTGGGACTCCGTCCCCCGGGCTCCTTATTCTTGGACTCCATCCCCTTGGCTCCTTATTCTGGGACTCCATCCCCCGGGCTCCTTACCCTGGGACTCCATCCCCCGGGATCCTTACCCTGGGACTCCATCCCCCGGGCTCCTTATTCTGGGACTCCATCCCCCGGGATCCTTACCCTGGGATTCCATCCCCCGGGCTCCTTATTCTGGGACTCCATCCCCCGGGCTCCTTACCCTGGGACTCCATCCCCCGGGCTCCTTATTCTGGGACTCCATCCCCCGGGATCCTTACCCTGGGACTCCATCCCCCGGGCTCCTTACCCTGGGACTCCATCCCCCGGGATCCTTATTCTGGGACTCCTTACCCTGGGACTTCATCCCCCGGGCTCCTTACCCTGGGATTCCATCCCCCGGGCTCCTTACCCTGGGTCTCCATCCCCCGGGATCCTTACCCTGGGACTCCATCCAGGGAGTCACCAACCTTCCACCAGAGCTCCTTTTGACAGTCGGCGACCTCCTGAACGATCAGCGGTACGCCACATACGACGAGCTCAAGGAAGCGATCCTCAGACGTGCAGCACCAAACCCTCTGGTCGCGTTGAGCTCCTTCGTCTCCTCCGACACCACGGACAACCGTACGCCTTCGGAAATTCTCCGCCACTTCCAGCGCCTCCTCACCCGCACCGGCATGACCTTCCCGCCAGACGTCATGCGCTCCCTGTTCCTCAAACGGCTGCCCGCAGATATCCAGCAAATTCTGCTGGTATCAGACGCCCCATTAGAGCAGCTCGCTCTGAAGGCCGACGCGATCATCGCAGCGAAAACACGCGCACCTACAGTAGCAACTGTGTCTGCCACTACCGCTACCCCGCCGTGACGTTGGAATCCCGTACAGCCCAGGTCGCTGCACTGTCCGAAGCTGTACAGAGATTATCCTCACGGCATCGCTTCCGCACCCCTTCGCCGCCGTGCAGAGAACGGAACTTCAGGCGCCCTTCACCATCAAGACACCAGTCCCGTTTCCGCATACCTTCGCCTCTGTGCAGAGATTGGAACTACAGCCGCTCCCCGACGCCGAGGTGCCGCCAAGACGACCAACGCCGCTACTTCTGTTATTATCATAGAAGTTTCGGCTCCGACGCCCGTCGGTGTGCACCTCCTTGCTCCTGGCAGGGAAACGGCTATCGCGGAAACTGAGTGCGCCAGTTTTCCGCGAACCTCGTCGGCGTTTACTGTACGTACGGGATGCCTCTTCCACCCTCCGTTTCCTCATCGACACGGGGGCAGAGGTGAGCCTCCTCCCGGCCTCCCACAAGGATAAACGCCTTCCCTCCTCGCACACATTGGAAGCTGCCAACGCGACGCCCATCAACGTCTACGGCGAGCGTTCGGAGACCCTCTCTCTGACAGGCGCCCCCAGCCAATGGTTCCAATGGATCTTCCTCGTCGCAGACGTCCCTCAGCCTATCATCGGCGCCGATTTCCTAAAGCACTACGGTCTGTCAGTCGACCTCCAGGGTAAGGCTCTCATCCACCAATCCGGAGCCTGCACACTCGCCGCCCCGACTCTGGTAAGTGCTCCTTTAATATACATAGTGTTTCCCAGATCCTGCACTTACAAGAACATCCTGCGGGAATTCCCGACTTTATCCAAGCCGATCAACCGGACTACCCAACCACGGCACGAGGTCCGTCACCACATCGTGACTCACGGTCCCCCTGCCCACTCTCGCTGCCGTCCGCTCGCCCCCGACAGATGTCGCAGCGCCAAGGCGGAGTTCGACCATATGATGCAGTTAGGGATCATACGCTCTTCCAGCAGCCAATAGGCGGCCCCTCTGCATTTGGTGAAGAAGAAGGACGGTGACTGGCGCCCGTGCGGTGATTACCGTCATCTCAACACGGTCACCGCCCCCGACAGATACCGCACCCGCACTCCTTCTCCCACGAGCTGTCCGGCTGTACGGTCTTCTCGAGGATCGACTTCGTGACGGCGTACCACCAGATTCCGATCGCTGAGGAGGACATCCCCAAGACGGCCGTCATTACACCGTTCGGCCTGTTCGAGTTTCTCAGGATGCCCTTCGGTCTCCGCAATGCCGCTCAGACCTTCCAGCGGTTCATCAACGACGTGACTCGCGGCCTTGAGGGGGGTCTTCACCTACATCGACGACATCCTCGTCGCCAGCACCTCAGAGGCAGACCACGCCCGTCATCTCCGCGCCCTCTTCGGCAAACTACAAGAAGCCGGGGTCGTGATCAACCCAGGGAAATGTCTCTTCGGCGCAGCTTCGCTCTCTTTTCTAGGCCACACTGTCACCCCTCAAGGCATCACCCCAGCGCAGGAGAAGGTTACCGCCATAAGGAAGTTCCCCAAGCCTGCCACGGAGAAGCAACTTCGAAAATTCCTGGGGATGTTCAACCTCTACAGGAGATTCGTTCCCAAGTGTGCCCAGCTCTTCAAGCCCCTTCACGCCCTGATCACACCTAACAGGGCCAGCAGAAACACCAAAATCAAGAGGACGCCCCCTACAAACGAAGCCTTCGAAGCCTGCAAGGAAGCCCTGGCCTCCACCACCCTGCTGAACCACCCCCTGCCCGAGGCTCCTCTCAGCATAGCAGTCGATGCCTCCGACACTGCCATCGGCGCTGTCCTCCAGCAACGACAGGGTAAGCAATGGGAACCTCTTGCCTTCTTTTTGCAGACCCTGTCGCCACGCCAGTCACGATACAGCGCCTTTGAAAAGGAACTCCTGGCAGCGTACTCCGCGGTGAGGCACTTCCAGCCGTACGTGGAGGCTAAGGAATTCCACATCCTGACGGACCATAAACCCCTCACTCCATCCCCCGGGATCCTTACCCTGGGACTCCATCCCCCGGGCTCCTTACTCTGGGACTCCATCCCCCGGGCTCCTTATTCTGGGACTCCATCCCCCGGGCTCCTTACCCTGGGACTCCATCCCCCGGGCTCCTTATTCTGGGACTCCATCCCCCGGGATCCTTACCCTGGTACTCCATCCCTGGGCTCCTTACCCTGGGACTCCATCCCCCGGGCTCCTTACCCTGGGACTCCATCCCCCGAGCTCCGTACCCTTGGACTCCATCCCCCGGGCTCCTTATTCTGGGACTCCATCCCCCGGGCTCCTTACCCTGGGACTCCATCCCCCGGGCTCCTTACCCTGGGACTCCATCCCCCGGGCTCCTTACCCTGGGACTCCATCCCCCGGGCTCCTTACCCTGGGACTCCATCCCCCGGGCTCCTTACTCTGGGACTCCATCCCCCGGGCTCCTTACCCTGGGACTCCATCCCCCGGGATCCTTACCCTGGGACTCCATCCCCCGGGTTCCTTACTCTGGGACTCCATCCCCCGGGCTCCTTACCCTGGGACTCCATCCCCCGGGCTCCTTATTCTGGGACTCCATCCCCCGGGATCCTTACCCTGGGACTCCATCCCCCGGGCTCCTTACTCTGGGACTCCATCCCCCGGGCTCCTTACTCTGGGACTCCATCCCCCGGACTCCTTACCCTGGGACTCCATCCCCCGGGATCCTTACTCTGGGACTCCTTTCCCTGGGACTCCATCCCCCGGGATCCTTACCCGGGGACTCCATCCCCCGGGCTCCTTACTCTGAGACTCCTTATTCTGGGACTCCATCCCGCGGGATCCTTACCCGGGGACTCCATCCCCCGGGATCCTTACTCTGAGACTCCTTATTCTGGGACTCCATCCCCCGGGATCCTTACCCAAGGACTCCATCCCCCGGGCTCCTTACTCTGGGACTCCTTTCCCTGGGACTCCATCCCCCGGGATCCTTACCCTGGGACTCCATCCCCCGGGATCCTTATTCTGGGACTCCATCCCCTGGGCTCCTTACTCTGGGATTCCATCCCCCGGGCTCCTTACCCTGGGACTCCATCCCCCGGGCTCCTTATTCTGGGACTCCGTCCCCCGGGCTCCTTATTCTTGGACTCCATCCCCCGGGCTCCTTATTCTGGGACTCCGTCCCCCGGGCTCCTTACCCTGGGACTCCATCCCCCAGGATCCTTACCCTGGGACTCCATCCCCCGGGCTCCTTATTCTGGGACTCCATCCCCCGGGCTCCTTACCCTGGGACTCCATCCCCCGGGCTCCTTATTCTGGGACTCCATCCCCCGGGCTCCTTACCCTGGGACTCCATCCCCCGGGCTCCTTATTCTGGGACTCCATCCCCCGGGATCCTTACCCTGGGACTCCATCCCCCGGGATCCTTACCCTGGGACTCCATCCCCCGGGCTCCTTATTCTGGGACTCCATCCCACGGGCTCCTTACCCTGGGACTCCATCCCCCGGGCTCCTTACCCTGGGTCTCCATCCCCCGGGATCCTTACCCTGGGACTCCATCCAGGGAGTCACCAACCTTCCACCAGAGCTCCTTTTGACAGTCGGCGACCTCCTGAACGATCAGCGGCACGCCACATACGACGAGCTCAAGGAAGCGATCCTCAGACGTGCAGCACCAAACCCTCTGGTCGCGTTGAGCTCCTTCGTCTCCTCCGACACCACGGACAACCGTACGCCTTCGGAAATTCTCCGCCACTTCCAGCGCCTCCTCACCCGCACCGGCATGACCTTCCCGCCAGACGTCATGCGCTCCCTGTTCCTCAAACGGCTGCCCGCAGATATCCAGCAAATCCTGCTGGTATCAGACGCCCCATTAGAGCAGCTCGCTCTGAAGGCCGACGCGATCATCGCAGCGAAAACACGCGCACCTACAGTAGCAACTGTGTCTGCCACTACCGCTACCCCCGCCGTGACGTTGGAATCCCGTACAGCCCAGGTCGCTGCACTGTCCGAAGCTGTACAGAGATTATCCTCACGGCATCGCTTCCGCACCCCTTCGCCGCCGTGCAGAGAACGGAACTTCAGGCGCCCTTCACCATCAAGACACCAGTCCCGTTTCCGCATACCTTCGCCTCTGTGCAGAGATTGGAACTACAGCCGCTCCCCGACGCCGAGGTGCCGCCAAGACGACCAACGCCGCTACTTCTGTTATTATCATAGAAGTTTCGGCTCCGACGCCCGTCGGTGTGCACCTCCTTGCTCCTGGCAGGGAAACGGCTATCGCGGAAACTGAGTGCGCCAGTTTTCCGCGAACCTCGTCGGCGTTTACTGTACGTACGGGATGCCTCTTCCACCCTCCGTTTCCTCATCGACACGGGGGCAGAGGTGAGCCTCCTCCCGGCCTCCCACAAGGATAAACGCCTTCCCTCCTCGCACACATTGGAAGCTGCCAACGCGACGCCCATCAACGTCTACGGCGAGCGTTCGGAGACCCTCTCTCTGACAGGCGCCCCCAGCCAACGGTTCCAATGGATCTTCCTCGTCGCAGACGTCCCTCAGCCTATCATCGGCGCCGATTTCCTAAAGCACTACGGTCTGTCAGTCGACCTCCAGGGTAAGGCTCTCATCCACCAATCCGGAGCCTGCACACTCGCCGCCCCGACTCTGGTAAGTGCTCCTTTAATATACATAGTGTTTCCCAGATCCTGCACTTACAAGAACATCCTGCGGGAATTCCCGACTTTATCCAAGCCGATCAACCGGACTACCCAACCACGGCACGAGGTCCGTCACCACATCGTGACTCACGGTCCCCCTGCCCACTCTCGCTGCCGTCCGCTCGCCCCCGACAGATGTCGCAGCGCCAAGGCGGAGTTCGACCACATGATGCAGTTATGGATCATACGCTCTTCCAGCAGCCAATAGGCGGCCCCTCTGCATTTGGTGAAGAAGAAGGACGGTGACTGGCGCCAGTGCGGTGATTACCGTCATCTCAACACGGTCACCGCCCGCGACAGATACCCGCTGCCGCACCCGCACTCCTCCCACGAGCTGTCCGGCTGTACGGTCTTCTCGAGGATCGACTTCGTGGCGGCGTACCACCAGATTCCGATCGCTGAGGAGGACATCCCCAAGACGGCCGTCATTACACCGTTCGGCCTGTTCGAGTTTCTCAGGATGCCCTTCGGTCTCCGCAACGCCGCTCAGACCTTCCAGCGGTTCATCAACGACGTGACTCGCGGCCTTGAGGGGGGTCTTCACCTACATCGACGACATCCTCGTCGCCAGCACCTCAGAGGCAGACCACGCCCGTCATCTCCGCGCCCTCTTCGGCAAACTACAAGAAGCCGGGGTCGTGATCAACCCAGGGAAATGTCTCTTCGGCGCAGCTTCGCTCTCTTTTCTAGGCCACACTGTCACCCCTCAAGGCATCACCCCAGCGCAGGAGAAGGTTACCGCCATAAGGAAGTTCCCCAAGCCTGCCACGGAGAAGCAACTTCGAAAATTCCTGGGGATGTTCAACTTCTACAGGAGATTCGTTCCCAAGTGTGCCCAGCTCTTCAAGTCCCTTCACGCCCTGATCACACCTAACAGGGCCAGCAGAAACACCAAAATCAAGAGGACGCCCCCTACAAACGAAGCCTTCGAAGCCTGCAAGGAAGCCCTGGCCTCCGCCACCCTGCTGAACCACCCCCTGCCCGAGGCTCCTCTCAGCATAGCAGTCGATGCCTCCGACACTGCCATCGGCGCTGTCCTCCAGCAACGACAGGGTAAGCAATGGGAACCTCTTGCCTTCTTTTTGCAGACCCTGTCGCCACGCCAGTCACGATACAGCGCCTTTGAAAAGGAACTCCTGGCAGCGTACTCCGCGGTGAGGCACTTCCAGCCGTACGTGGAGGCTAAGGAATTCCTCATCCTGACGGACCATAAACGCCTCACCTTCGCCCTACACTCGAGGACCCGCCGCCAATCCCCTCGCCAAGAGCGCCACCTGGACTACATCTCACGACCTTCTCTGCGATGTCTCCCTCGGCTACCCACGACCATACATCCCGCCTTCCTTCCGCCGGTTATTCTTCGACGCATACCACCAGCATTGAGGCATCCGGGCCACCCAACATCTCATCTGTGGCAATGTCGTCTGGCCTGGCATTAACAAAGACGTTCGACAGTGGTGCCGCTCGTGCATCGAATGCCAGAGGACCAAAATCTACAGGCATACGAAATCTCCCTTCCAGACGTTTCCTATCCCAGACGAAAGGTTCCAACACATCCACATCGATATAATGGGACCCCTGTCTTCGGACGACAGCTACAGCTACATCCTGACAATGATCGACCGCTTCACCAGATGGCCCGAGGCTACGCCCATCCGCAACATCACCGCAGCGACTGTCGCCAGTACCTTCCTCAGCACCTGGATCTCCCGCTTCGGCACGCCGGATACCGTCACTACCAACCGCGGCGCCCAGTTCGAGTCGGAACTCCAAGAGAATCAGGACGACCGGCTACCACCCCTACGCCAACGGCATGGTCGAGCGACTCCACCGGCATATGAAGCAGGCCCTGACATCCTCCTCCTCCAACAGGAGGTAGGTCGACCAACTCCCCCATGTCCTCCTTAACATCCGGACATCCTTCAAAGAGGACCTGCAGTGCACCGCTGCGGAAATGGTCTACGAAACAACGCTCGCCCTCCCTGCAGATTTCATCGTCACAGCCGGCAAACAACTCTGCGAACGGATGACCCGGGTACGCAGCCGACCTACGAGACCCACCCGACAAGACATATACATGCCCCCAGGACTCTAGGATTGGTCTCACGTCTTCGTGAGAAAACATCCTAGACCTCCTCTCTGTCCTCCTTACGAGGGTCCATTCCTGGTCATCCGAAGAGGCGACAAGACGATCACCATCCGCCGCCAAAAGGGAGAAGACACCGTGACCGTCGACCGCGTCAAACCCGCACACCTGCACCAGCCCATCAAAATCGCCCGGGCTCCTTACCCTGGGACTCCATCCCCCGGGCTCCTTACCCTGGGACTCCATCCCTCGGGCTCCTTACCCTGGGACGCCATCCCCCGGGATCCTTACCCTGGGACTCCATCCCCCGGGTTCCGTACCCTCGGACTCCATCCCCCGGGCTCCTTACCCTGGAACTCCATCCCCCGGGCTCCTTACCCTGGGACTCCATCCCCCAGGCTCCTTACCCTGGGACTCCATCCCCCGGGCTCCTTACCTGGGACTCCATCCCCGGGCTCCTCACTCTGGGACTCCATCCCCCGGGCTCCTTATTCTGGGACTCCATCCCCCGGTCTTCTTACCCTGGGACTCCATCCCTCGGGCTCCTTACCCTGAGACGCCATCCCCCGGGATCCTTACCCTGGGACTCCATCCCCCGGGTTCCTTACCCTGGGACTATATCCCCCGGGCTCCTTACCCTGGGACTCCATCCCCCGGGATCCATACCGTGGGACTCCATCCCCCTGGCTCCTTACCCTGGGACGCCATCCCCCGGGCTCCTTACCCTGGGACTCCATCCCCCGAGTTCCTTACCCTGGGACTCCATCCCCGGGCTCCTAACCCTGGGACTCCATCCCCCGGGCTCCTTACTCTGGGACTCCATCCCCCGGGCTCCTTACCCTGGGACTCCATCCCCCGGGCTCCTTACCCTGGGACTCCATCCCCCGGGCTCCTTACCCTGGGACTCCATCCCCCGGGCTCCATACCCTGGGACTCCATCCCCCAGGCTCCTTACCCTGGGACTCCATCCCCCGGGATCCTTACCCTGGGACTCCATCCCCCGGGCTCCTTATTCTGGGACTCCATCCCCCGGGCTCCTTACCCTGGGACTCCATCCCCCGGGATCCTTACTCTGGGACTCCATCCCCCGGGCTCCTTACCCTGGGACTCCATCCCCCGGGATCCTTACCCTGGGACTCCATCCCCCGGGATCCTTATTCTGGGACTCCATCCCCCGGGCTCCTTACTCTGGGACTCCATCCCCCGGGGTCCTTACCCTGGGACTCCATCCCCCAGGCTCCTTACCCTGGGACTCCATCCCCCGGGTTCCTTACCCTGGGACTCCATCCCCCGGGATCCTTACCCTGGGACTCCATCCCCCGGGCTCCTTACCCTGGGACTCCATCCCCCGGGCTCCTTACCCTGGGACTCCATCCCCCGGGCTCCTTACCCTGGGACTCCATCCCCCAGGCTCCTTACCCTGGGACTCCATCCCCCGGGCTCCTTACCCTGGGACTCCATCCCCCAGGCTCCTTACCCTGGGACTCCATCCCCCAGGCTCCTTACCCTGGGACTCCATCCCCCGGGTTCCTTACCCTGGGACTCCATCCCCCAGGCTCCTTACCCTGGGACTCCATCCCCCGGGTTCCTTACCCTGGGACTCCATCCCCCGGGATCCTTACTCTGGGACTCCATCCCCCGGGCTCCTTACCCTGGGACTCCATCCCCCGGGCTCCTTACCCTGGGACTCCATCCCCCGGGATCCTTACCCTGGGACTCCATCCCCCGGGCTCCTTACCCTGGGACTCCATCCCCCGGGCTCCTTACCCTGGGACTCCATCCCCCGGGCTCCTTACTCTGGGACTCCATCCCCCGGGCTCCTTATTCTGGGACTCCATCCCCCGGGCTCCTTACCCTGGGACTCCATCCCCCAGGCTCCTTACCCTGGGACTCCATCCCCCGGGCTCCTTATTCTGGGACTCCATCCCCCGGGCTCCTTACCCTGGGACTCCATCCCCCAGGCTCCTTACCCTGGGACTCCATCCCCCGGGCTCCTTACCCTGGGACTCCATCCCCCGGGCTCCTTACCCTGGGACTCCATCCCCCGGGATCCTTACCCTAGGACTCCATCCCCCGGGATCCTTACCCTGGGACTCCATCCCCCGGGATCCTTACTCTGGGACTCCATCCCCCGGGATCCTTACCCTGGACTCCATCCCCCGGGCTCCTTACCCTGGGACTCCATCCCCCAGGCTCCTTATTCTGGGACTCCATCCCCCGGGCTCCTTACTCTGGGACTCCATCCCCGGGCTCCTTACCCTGGGACTCCATCCCCTGGGCTCCTTACCCTGGGACTCCATCCCCCGGGCTCCTTACCCTGGGACTCCATCCCCCGGGATCCTTACTCTGGGACTCCATCCCCCGGGCTCCTTACCCTGGGACTCCATCCCCCGGGATCCTTACTCTGGGACTCCATCCCCCGGGCTCCTTACCCTGGGACTCCATCCCCCGGGATCCTTATTCTGGGACTCCATCCCCCGGGCTCCTTACTCTGGGACTCCATCCCCCGGGCTCCTTACTCTGGGACTACATCCCCCGGACTCCTTACCCTGGGACTCCATCCCCCGGGCTCCTTACCCTGGGACTCCATCCCCCGGGCTCCTTACCCTGGGACTCCATCCCCCGGGCTCCTTACCCTGGGACTCCATCCCCCGGGCTCCTTATTCTGGGACTCCATCCCCCGGGCTCCTTATTCTAGGACTCCATCCCCCGGGCTCCTTACTCTGGGACTACATCCCCCGGGCTCCTTACCCTGGGACTCCATCCCCGGGCTCCTTACTCTGGGACTCCATCCCCCGGGCTCCTTACCCTGGGACTCCATCCCCCGGGCTCCTTATTCTGGGACTCCATCCCCCGGGCTCCTTATTCTGGGACTCCATCCCCCGGGCTCCTTACCCTGGGACTCCATCTCCCGGGTTCCTTACTCTAGGACTACATCCCCCGGACTCCTTACCCTGGGACTCCATCCCCCGGGCTCCTTATTCTGGGACTCCATCCCCCGTGCATCTTACCCTGGGACTCTATCCCCTGGGCTCCTTACCCTGGGACTCCATCCCCCGTCTCCTTACTCAGGGACTCCATCC
>NC_091569.1:22020728-22023228 GCF_042767895.1 Penaeus vannamei | reverse complement strand
GTGTACGAGTGTTTGTGTTTGGGGGGAAATTGGTGAAGGTTCTCCTCAATCTTTTTTGTGTCTAACTTTCCAATTTTCTTCATGTCGTTTGTTCGTCTTTTCCTCTGTGGTTTGGCCTGAAGCTTATCGTTAAATTTTGTTCAGTTCAATTTTTACCCCGCCTAGAACTTGTTATCAGTGTGTTCCTTTGAGGAAAAAAAAAAACATGTTAAGTATCTGAACATTGTATCGTCTCTACCTTTTATTATCTTTAGATAATAGTCACTCTTCCATCATTTTATCATTATTACTCCTTTGTTTTGCCTTTGCCTGTCTTCGCATTGCCTCCCACATTCCACTTTAGACTAACAGAAATACCTAAATTCTTAAAAAAGAAAAAAAAATTAAGGTGAACATAAGATAAGAGAGCGAATAGTTAACGTAATATAGTAAAATATAAAAAATTATTTTGTCCGTATTTCTTACTCATTATCCGTTCTTATTCCCTATCCGTATTAGATCCTACCGCAGCAAAATTAATTTTAGAAAATAATTTTTCCTAAAGTAAAAGAATTTATGTGATCGGTTATCTTCTTTAAACTAGCACTCGTCAGTCCTTTAAACCTCGCTGACAGTGTCAATTCGTCAGCACAGTCAGCGGGGCAGGCAGTGACAGCGCTCCCTGTCAAGCGCCGCTGCCCCACAACACATCATACCTGCTCGTAAAGCCCTTATGGGGAGGACATGCTAAAACCCTCGCCGCCGCAAAACAAATACAGACCAAACGGCCCGACACCTCTCTCTCCCTCTCTCTTTTGGCTATCTCTCGGCGTGCAAATTTTCTTAATATCTTCTCCCTCATCTCCTTCCATACACGGGCCGGGCTTCCCTCGCTATGGTCACGCGGCGGTCTGGCAGGGCACGAGGGGCTTTTTCCGTCGCCAGTTGCCCCTGCTTATGGTGGCCGGGCTAATTACAGGGGCACTCGCGCCGTCCAGAAGGGCTTCCTGGGGAACTCGAACCGAGAAAATTGCTCCATATTATTCGCATTTCGGGCCGAGGAAGTGTTGTCTTTGGGAGATTCCAGCACACGCGCATTAGCATCTGGACACCGTCGGCGGTGATAATGCTCCTCCCAGACGCATTATTTGTCATTCTTTGTGGTCGCGCCCTTCCATGTTATCTCCGATTTGGGGTTACTTGCGCGTGCGCCCTTTTTTCTCTCTTCTTTTTTCCCCCTCTCGTTTGCAGAGCATTGTGGTTTTGTTGCGGAGATGCGAGGGAAGATAAGAAGACGGAAACCATAGACGAAGACACTCGGAATATTCGACCGGTTTGTTGAAATTGTGCGAGGCCCGACCCTATGAATATTCGTATGTACAGACAAAAATAAATGTTTATCTGTGTATCTATCAGATATCTAAACATTTATCTATCTGTATACGGTAGATGATATGCATATATAGACTGATAGATATGCATTTATTTCTGTATATATTCATATCTGTATAATGAATAATGATTTGGGTCGGGTCTCGCACAAGTTTAACAAACCGGCCAATTATCTCTAAAAATTTGCCATCTTGTATGTTGATTAGTAAATGTTCACATTTATGCACATATTTTTATGGAATTGTACCTTGTGCAAGTGGTATATAACATATTTCTACTTGTAGGTGTGTGCTTGTATACGTTTGCCTGAAGGATGAACATCCTGACCGGTTTTTTAGAGGAATCTGAGCAGTCATCACAGCGCTCCTACGGGGCAGCGGCGTGGCAGTCCCGTCATGTTCCGCTTCGATTGCTCCCCCTCCTCTGCAGTCTGTTTTTGCGACTTCTATTTTACATCATTCACATAATAACACCGCGCACAAGACAAGTCTCCGCTTCGGCATCATTCTGTAAACACAGTCATTTATTCTCCCCGCATCGCAACCCAGTATTATATAGCAGCCCAAGCAGCGAGGGAGACGCCGGGGGGGGGGGGGCGCTGACGGGAAAATGATCACGTTCTCCATAGTCACTGCGGACTGGTCATTGCATCGATACCGAACCCGCACACAGCCGCACACTCGAACACGCAGCCATGCACGCGTACGCAAATTTCGCAAACGGACAGGCAAACATACACATAAAAAGCCAAGATACACGTACATGAGAAGAACAAGGTACAATAAAAGATATTGATTATTTTTCTAGTTACCCATATCACATTAGACTTAATAATGTTAATAAGAATGACTTTCTAAACTGAGATTACATTTTCCTAGACCTTTCAGCACCAAGTAGAAAGAGCTGAACTCAGACAAGGTATCGGCAACGCGGATCACCTGGAGTATTAAACAGGGCTCCTGATATGCAAATGCGGCCTTTTTTGCGCTGCCTCTAATCTGTTAGCGTTTCTTCCTTCTTTCTTTCTTTTCGTAGGATGTGGTTGATTAGAATATATACCGATCATAATTGTATGTGTGTATGTTTGTGAAGGTGTGGGAGGAGAGAGACAGAGATAAAAAGAAGAGAC
>NC_091569.1:22000728-22008228 GCF_042767895.1 Penaeus vannamei | reverse complement strand
TCCCTCCCTCTGGACCACACTTCCTCCCTGAACGCCTCCTGCCTGGCCCAAATCCCTTCCTCTGGACCACACTTCCTCCCTGAACACCTCCTGCCTGGCCCAAATCCCTCCCTCTGGACCACACTTCCTCCCTGAACGCCTCCTGCCTGGCCCAAATCCCTCCCTCTGGACCACACTTCCTCCCTGAACGCCTCCTGCCTGGCCCAAATCCCTCCCTCTGGACCACACTTCCTCCCTGAACGCCTCCTGCCTGGCCCAAATCCCTCCCTCTGGACCACACTTCCTCCCTGAACACATCCTGCCTGGCCCAAATCCCTCCCTCTGGACCACACTTCCTCCCTGAACACATCCTGCCTGGCCCAAATCCCTCCCTCTGGATCACACTTCCTCCCTAAATACCTCCTGCCTGGCCCAAATCCATCCCTCTGGACCACACTTCCTCCCTGAACGCCTGCTGCCTGGCCCAAATCCCTCCCTCTGGACCACACTTCCTCCCTGAACACCTCCTGCCTGGCCCAAATCCCTCCCTCTGGACCACACTTCCTCCCTTAACGCTTCCTGCCTGGCCCAAATCCTTCCCTCTGGACCACACTTCCTCCCTGAATGCCTCCTGCCTGGCCCAAATCCCTTCCTCTGGACCACACTTCCTCCCTGAACGCTTCCTGCCTGGCCCAAATCCCTCCCTCTGGACCACACTTCCTCCCTGAACACATCCTTCCTGGCCCAAATCCCTCCCTCTGGATCACACTTCCTCCCTGAACACCTCCTGCCTGGCCCAAATCCCTCCCTCTGGACCACACTTCCTCCCTGAACGCCTCCTGCCTGGCCCAAATCCCTCCCTCTGGATCACACTTCCTCCCTGAACACCTCCTGCCTGGCCCAAATCCCTCCCTCTGGACCACACTTCCTCCCTGAACACATCGTGCCTGGCCCAAATCCCTTCCTCTGGACCACACTTCCTCCCTGAACGCCTCCTGCCTGGCCCAAATCCCTCCCTCTGGACCACACTTCCTCCCTGAACGCTTCCTGCCTGGCCCAAATCCCTTCCTCTGGACCACACTTCCTCCCTGAACGCCTCCTGCCTGGCCCAAATCCCTTCCTCTGGACCACACTTCCTCCCTGAACGCCTCCTGCCTGGCCCAAATCCCTCCCTCTGGATCACACTTCCTCCCTGAACACCTCCTGCCTGGCTCAAATCCCTCCCTCTGGACCACACTTCCTCCCTGAACGCTTCCTGCCTGGCCCAAATCCTTCCCTCTGGACCCCACTTTCTCCCTGAACACATCCTGCCTGGCCCAAATCCCTCCCTCTGGACCACACTTCCTCCCTGAACACATCCTGCCTGGCCCAAATCCCTCCCTCTGGACCACACTTCCTCCATGAACACATCCTGCCTGGCCCAAATCCCTCCCTCTGGACCACACTTCCTCCCTGAACGCTTCCTGCCTGGCCCAAATCCTTCCCTCTGGACCACACTTCCTCCCTGAACACATCGTGCCTGGCCCAAATCCCTTCCTCTGGACCACACTTCCTCCCTGAACACATCCTGCCTGGCCCAAATCCCTCCCTCTGGACCACACTTCCTCCCTTAACGCTTCCTGCCTGGCCCAAATCCTTCCCTCTGGACCACACTTCCTCCCTGAACGCCTCCTGCCTGGCCCAAATCCTTCCCTCTGGACCACACTTCCTCCCTGAACGCCTCCTGCCTGGCCCAAATCCCTCCCTCTGGATCACACTTCCTCCCTGAACACATCCTGCCTGGCCCAAATCCCTTCCTCTGGACCACACTTCCTCCCTGAACACATCCTGCCTGGCCCAAATCCCTCCCTCTGGACCACACTTCCTCCCTGAACGCCCCCTGCCTGGCCCAAATCCCTTCCTCTGGACCACACTTCCTCCCTGAACACATCCTGCCTGGCCCAAATCCCTCCCTCTGGACCACACTTCCTCCCTGAACGCCCCCTGCCTGGCCCAAATCCCTCCCTCTGGACCACACTTCCTCCATGAACACATCCTGCCTGGCCCAAATCCCTCCCTCTGGACCACACTTCCTCCCTGAACGCTTCCTGCCTGGCCCAAATCCTTCCCTCTGGACCACACTTCCTCCCTGAACACATCGTGCCTGGCCCAAATCCCTTCCTCTGGACCACACTTCCTCCCTGAACACATCCTGCCTGGCCCAAATCCCTCCCTCTGGACCACACTTCCTCCCTGAACACATCCTGCCTGGCCCAAATCCCTTCCTCTGGACCACACTTCCTCCCTGAACACATCCTGCCTGGCCCAAATCCTTCCCTCTGGACCACACTTCCTCCCTGAACGCCTCCTGCCTGGCCCAAATCCCTCCCTCTGGATCACACTTCCTCCCTGAACACATCCTGCCTGGCCCAAATCCCTCCCTCTGGACCACACTTCCTCCCTGAACACATCCTGCCTGGCCCAAATCCCTCCCTCTGGACCACACTTCCTCCCTGAACACATCCTGCCTGGCCCAAATCCCTTCCTCTGGACCACACTTCCTCCCTGAACACATCCTGCCTGGCCCAAATCCTTCCCTCTGGACCACACTTCCTCCCTGAACGCCTCCTGCCTGGCCCAAATCCCTCCCTCTGGATCACACTTCCTCCCTGAACACATCCTGCCTGGCCCAAATCCCTCCCTCTGGACCACGCTTCCTCCCTGAACACATCCTGCCTGGCCCAAATCCCTCCCTCTGGACCACACTTCCTCCCTGAACGCCTCCTGCCTGGCCCAAATCCCTCCCTCTGGACCACACTTCCTCCCTGAACATATCCTGCCTGGCCCAAATCCCTTCCTCTGGACCACACTTCCTCCCTGAACACATCCTGCCTGGCCCAAATCCCTCCCTCTGGACCACACTTCCTCCCTGAACGCCTCCTGCCTGGCCCAAATCCCTCCCTCTGGATCACACTTCCTCCCTGAACACATCCTGCCTGGCACAAATCCCTCCCTCTGGACCACGCTTCCTCCCTGAACACATCCTGCCTGGCCCAAATCCCTCCCTCTGGACCACACTTCCTCCCTGAACGCCTCCTGCCTGGCCCAAATCCCTCCCTCTGGACCACACTTCCTCCCTGAACACATCCTGCCTGGCCCAAATCCCTTCCTCTGGACCACACTTCCTCCCTGAACACATCCTGCCTGGCCCAAATCCTTCCCTCTGGACCACACTTCCTCCCTGAACGCCTCCTGCCTGGCCCAAATCCCTCCCTCTGGATCACACTTCCTCCCTGAACACATCCTGCCTGGCCCAAATCCCTCCCTCTGGACCACACTTCCTCCCTGAACACATCCTGCCTGGCCCAAATCCCTCCCTCTGGACCACACTTCCTCCCTGAACGCCTCCTGCCTGGCCCAAATCCCTCCCTCTGGACCACACTTCCTCCCTGAACGCTTCCTGCCTGGCCCAAATCCCTCCCTCTGGACCACACTTCCTCCCTGAACGCCTCCTGCCTGGCCCAAATCCCTTCCTCTGGACCACACTTCCTCCCTGAACGCCTCCTGCCTGGCCCAAATCCCTCCCTCTGGACCACACTTCCTCCCTGAACGCCTCCTGCCTGGCCCAAATCCCTCCCTCTGGACCACACTTCCTCCCTGAACGCCTCCTGCCTGGCCCAAATCCCTCCCTCTGGACCACACTTCCTCCCTGAACGCCTCCTGCCTGGCCCAAATCCCTTCCTCTGGACCACACTTCCTCCCTGAACACCTCCTGCCTGGCCCAAATCCCTCCCTCTGGACCACACTTCCTCCCTGAACGCCTCCTGCCTGGCCCAAATCCCTCCCTCTGGACCACACTTCCTCCCTGAACACATCCTGCCTGGCCCAAATCCCTCCCTCTGGACCACACTTCCTCCCTGAACACATCCTGCCTGGCCCAAATCCCTCCCTCTGGACCACACTTCCTCCCTGAACGCCTCCTGCCTGGCCCAAATCCCTCCCTCTGGACCACACTTCCTCCCTGAACACATCCTGCCTGGCCCAAATCCCTTCCTCTGGACCACACTTCCTCCCTGAACGCCTCCTGCCTGGCCCAAATCCCTCCCTCTGGACCACACTTCCTCCCTGAACGCTTCCTGCCTGGCACAAATCCCTCCCTCTGGACCACACTTCCTCCCTGAACGCCTCCTGCCTGGCCCAAATCCCTCCCTCTGGACCACACTTCCTCCCTGAACACCTCCTGCCTGGCCCAAATCCATCCCTCTGGACCACACTTCCTCCCTGAACGCCTCCTGCCTGGCCCAAATCCCTCCCTCTGGACCACACTTCCTCCCTGAACGCCTCCTGCCTGGCCCAAATCCCTCCCTCTGGACCACACTTCCTCCCTGAACGCCTCCTGCCTGGCCCAAATCCCTCCCTCTGGACCACACTTCCTCCCTGAACGCCTCCTGCCTGGCCCAAATCCCTCCCTCTGGACCACACTTCCTCCCTGAACGCCTCCTGCCTGGCCCAAATCCCTCCCTCTGGACCACACTTCCTCCCTGAACGCCTCCTGCCTGGCCCAAATCCCTCCCTCTGGACCACACTTCCTCCCTGAACGCCTCCTGCCTGGCCCAAATCCCTCCCTCTGGACCACACTTCCTCCCTGAATGCCTCCTGCCTGGCCCAAATCCCTCCCTCTGGACCACACTTCCTCCCTGAACGCTTCCTGCCTGGCACAAATCCCTCCCTCTGGACCACACTTCCTCCCTGAATGCCTCCTGCCTGGCCCAAATCCCTCCCTCTGGACCACACTTCCTCCCTGAACGCTTCCTGCCTGGCACAAATCCCTCCCTCTGGACCACACTTCCTCCCTGAATGCCTCCTGCCTGGCCCAAATCCCTCCCTCTGGACCACACTTCCTCCCTGAACGCTTCCTGCCTGGCACAAATCCCTCCCTCTGGACCACACTTCCTCCCTGAACGCTTCCTGCCTGGCCCAAATCCCTCCCTCTGGACCACACTTCCTCCCTGAATGCCTCCTGCCTGGCCCAAATCCCTCCCTCTGGACCACACTTCCTCCCTGAACGCTTCCTGCCTGGCCCAAATCCCTCCCTCTGGACCACACTTCCTCCCTGAACGCTTCCTGCCTGGCCCAAATCCCTCCCTCTGGACCACACTTCCTCCCTGAACACATCCTGCCTGGCCCAAATCCCTCCCTCTGGACCACACTTCCTCCCTGAACGCTTCCTGCCTGGCACAAATCCCTCCCTCTGGACCACACTTCCTCCCTGAATGCCTCCTGCCTGGCCCAAATCCCTCCCTCTGGACCACACTTCCTCCCTGAACGCTTCCTGCCTGGCACAAATCCCTCCCTCTGGACCACACTTCCTCCCTGAACGCTTCCTGCCTGGCACAAATCCCTCCCTCTGGACCACACTTCCTCCCTGAATGCCTCCTGCCTGGCCCAAATCCCTCCCTCTGGACCACACTTCCTCCCTGAACGCTTCCTGCCTGGCACAAATCCCTCCCTCTGGACCACACTTCCTCCCTGAACGCTTCCTGCCTGGCCCAAATCCCTCCCTCTGGACCACACTTCCTCCCTGAACGCTTCCTGCCTGGCCCAAATCCCTCCCTCTGGACCACACTTCCTCCCTGAACGCTTCCTGCCTGGCACAAATCCCTCCCTCTGGACCACACTTCCTCCCTGAACGCCTCCTGCCTGGCCCAAATCCCTTCCTCTGGACCACACTTCCTCCCTGAACGCCTCCTGCCTGGCCCAAATCCTTCCCTCTGGACCACACTTCCTCCCTGAACGCCTCCTGCCTGGCCCAAATCCCTCCCTCTGGACCACACTTCCTCCCTGAACGCTTCCTGCCTGGCCCAAATCCATCCCTCTGGACCACACTTCCTCCCTGAACGCTTCCTGCCTGGCCCAAATCCCTCCATCTGGACCACACTTCCTCCCTGAACGCCTCCTGCCTGGCCCAAATCCCTCCCTCTGGACCACACTTCCTCCCTGAACGCTTCCTGCCTGGCCCAAATCCCTCCCTCTGGACCACACTTCCTCCCTGAACGCTTCCTGCCTGGCCCAAATCCCTCCCTCTGGACCACACTTCCTCCCTGAACGCTTCCTGCCTGGCACAAATCCCTCCCTCTGGACCACACTTCCTCCCTGAACACCTCCTGCCTGGCCCAAATCCCTCCCTCTGGACCACACTTCCTCCCTGAACGCCTCCTGCCTGGCCCAAATCCCTCCCTCTGGACCACACTTCCTCCCTGAACGCTTCCTGCCTGGCACAAATCCCTCCCTCTGGACCACACTTCCTCCCTGAACGCCTCCTGCCTGGCCCAAATCCTTCCCTCTGGACCACACTTCCTCCCTGAACGCCTCCTGCCTGGCCCAAATCCCTCCCTCTGGACCACACTTCCTCCCTTAACGCTTCCTGCCTGGCCCAAATCCCTCCCTCTGGACCACACTTCCTCCCTGAACGCTTCCTGCCTGGCCCAAATCCCTCCCTCTGGACCACACTTCCTCCCTGAACACCTCCTGCCTGGCCCAAATCCCTCCCTCTGGACCACACTTCCTCCCTGAACACCTCCTGCCTGGCCCAAATCCCTCCCTCTGGACCACACTTCCTCCCTGAACGCTTCCTGCCTGGCACAAATCCCTCCCTCTGGACCACACTTCCTCCCTGAACGCCTCCTGCCTGGCCCAAATCCCTTCCT
Organism: Penaeus vannamei; assembly: GCF_042767895.1. Taxonomy (NCBI): domain Eukaryota; kingdom Metazoa; phylum Arthropoda; class Malacostraca; order Decapoda; family Penaeidae; genus Penaeus; species Penaeus vannamei. The sequence goes on along the minus strand of NC_091569.1, from coordinate 22,001,563 downwards.
CTGGACCACACTTCCTCCCTGAACGCCTCCTGCCTGGCCCAAATCCCTTCCTCTGGACCACACTTCCTCCCTGAACGCTTCCTGCCTGGCCCAAATCCCTTCCTCTGGACCACACTTCCTCCCTGAACGCTTCCTGCCTGGCCCAAATCCCTCCCTCTGGACCACACTTCCTCCCTGAACACATCCTGCCTGGCCCAAATCCCTCCCTCTGGACCACACTTCCTCCCTGAACGCCTCCTGCCTGGCCCAAATCCTTCCCTCTGGACCACACTTCCTCCCTGAACGCTTCCTGCCTGGCCCAAATCCCTCCCTCTGGACCACACTTCCTCCCTGAACGCTTCCTGCCTGGCCCAAATCCCTCCCTCTGGACCACACTTCCTCCCTGAACGCTTCCTGCCTGGCCCAAATCCCTCCCTCTGGACCACACTTCCTCCCTGAACGCTTCCTGCCTGGCCCAAATCCTTCCCTCTGGACCACACTTCCTCCCTGAACGCCTCCTGCCTGGCCCAAATCCTTCCCTGTGGATCACACTTCCTCCCTGAACGCTTCCTGCCTGGCCCAAATCCTTCCCTCTGGACCACACTTCCTCCCTGAACACATCCTGCCTGGCCCAAATCCCTTCCTCTGGACCACACTTCCTCCCTGAACGCCTCCTGCCTGGCCCAAATCCTTCCCTCTGGATCACACTTCCTCCCTGAACGCTTCCTGCCTGGCCCAAATCCTTCCCTCTGGACCACACTTCCTCCCTGAACACATCCTGCCTGGCCCAAATCCCTTCCTCTGGACCACACTTCCTCCCTGAACACATCGTGCCTGGCCCAAATCCCTCCCTCTG
>NC_091569.1:21968228-21970728 GCF_042767895.1 Penaeus vannamei | reverse complement strand
CGAGGTACACAGTTCATTACCATCAAGGAATGAGTTTACACACACGAAAGAAATATAAAGTTCATTTTTATGACTCTCTTTGTAATGACTTTGTTTTCTCCTTCCTCTTCATTTTCCCATTCCTTTTTTCTTTCCTTTTGAATATTCTATTCGTGTTTCTGTTCCCCCTCATCTTGTCTCTTCTTGGTACCATTAAGTATTATTATCATTATTAGGAATATCATGATGCTGCCGTTGCTTAAGGTTGTCATTACCAGTGTGGCCAATGACATTAACATTACAATTAGTTAGTGCAGCTATCATCATTATCATTAGTATCATTATTATTGCTATTTTCATCATTATTACAGTTGTTGCTTTCATTATTATTATAATTATTTTGACATTGTCATTATCACTATCAATGTTATTATTTTACCATTAGTATTATGATATCACTATTGTCATAAGCATCATTATTATTATTATCATTGTTATTGTTATTACTATCATTATCATTGCCATAATCATTGCTGTTATCATCATTATCATTAATAGGAGTATTAGTATTATCATTATCATTATTAATAGTAGTATTAGCAAAGTCATTATCATTATTGATAGTAGTATCAGTATTATCATTATCATCATAATCATTATTACTATTATCATCACTTTCATTATTATTATTATTATTATTATTATTGATATTGATATTATTATTATTATCATTATTAATGTTATTGTTATTATTATTATTATTATTATCATTATTATCATTACTATTAATACTGTTATTATTATTAATATTATTACCATTATTATCATTATTATTATTATCATCATTATGATAAATATTATCATTACAATTATCATTATCATCATCATTATTATTATCATTATTTTTTTATTATTATTATTACAATTATTGTTATTATTATTACTATTACTATTCTCCTTATTATCATTATCATTATTATTATCATCACAGATTAAGTAATGAAATTTGAATTAGCAATAAAGTAGACACTTCTTTATGATGCATTTAGTGCCTTGGTAATTATGTCTTTGTCTATTAGTTTGTTTTTCTTTTATTTTTGGTTTGTGTTTCTTATCACACAGTTGCAGAGAATCGGAATCGATCATTAAATCTTTAATTACTTTTTGCCCATATTTCATCCTCTTTCTTGTTGATTTTATACTTGTTTATATAAAGAGATTATTATAGCAATCATCATATTTGCTGATATTATTATCACAATTATTATTATCGGTATGGTTATGTGAATATTTATTATAGTAATTAGCATCACCATTGCTGTTCTTGTTTAGATTTTTATTACCATTTTCATTATTCTCATTTTCATTATTCATCCCTTTCATTATCATCCTCATCATCACCGTCTTCTTATCTAAAAGCGTTCTTTTCATAATCATCACCATTACCGCTTAGTTTCCTTATTTATCATTATTCATCATCTTCATTATCCTCTCCCCAGTTTCCCTATTTATCATTATTCATCTTCATCATCATCCTCTTCCCCGTTTCCCTATTTTATCATTATTCATCATCTTCATCATCCTCTCCTCCGTTTCCCTTTCGTCTCCCGCTGGGCCTCTCTCTGGCCGTCACATTCTTCTGGTCGGATGCCTTCCCCTCTGCGCCAAAGCGGGTTGAAATGAGATAAAACAACACATTCTTTGGGTTAATCAAACATATGCTCGGGTCATTTGCTCATTATGTTTCCTGGGGCGAGTATGCAGGGAGGGGGGAGGGTCGTGTGTGTGTGTGTGTGTGTGTGTGTGTGTGTGTGTGTGTGTGTGTGTGTGTGTGTGTGTGTGTGTGTGTGTGTGTGTTTGTTTTTGTGTGTCTGTGTGTTTATGTGAGGGAGAGAGAGAAAAAAGGGGGTTATTTTTATTATGATTATTTTTAATGCATGTTGGCATTAAAAATAATCACGCAAAAATGCATACGACAAACACAAATAAGAAAATAAAGCTAACTGAACAAAAACAAATATCGGGAAGAGAAAAAAAAAGAAATGAAGGAAACAAAACAGAAAGAGTGAGCGACGGAAAAAAAGTGACAGACTGCCGCAAAAAGGCATTTCCGACCGAGCATCTCCAAATCAGCTGAGAGAGAAAGAGTGAAGCGCGGTGCATCTGCTCGATTATCAAAGGCCTTACAAACACTACGAGCACCACACTCCAAGCTCCCTTTTCCTGGAAACTCGGGTCAGCCACCTGCAGCTTTCCCTTCTCGGAACTGTCCTTGGGTCTGCTCTCTCAGGCAAAGGGACAGAGGGAGAGACACGGGGAAAGGGAGAGGGGAATGACCTACGATTGCACAACTACACCCTTTGTCTCGTGATTGTGTGATAATGACTTTCTCTGAGTCGTGTTCGAGCAGTTTGCACTGAGTAGTTCATGAGTCAGTGTGCGCCGGGGTCATTTGCAGCCGCGGTGAATAGAAATACAATGCATATATGAATAATAGCACACAGCATTTGTAAGTCACACA
>NC_091569.1:21937335-21939835 GCF_042767895.1 Penaeus vannamei | reverse complement strand
AATAGTAATAATAATAATAATAATAATAATAATAATAATAATGAAATAATAATGATGATGATAATGACAATAACAACAATAATAATAATAATAATAATAATAATAATAATAATAGAAGTAGTAATAACAATAACAATAATAGTAATGATAATAATAATAGTAGTAGTAGTAGTAGTAGTAGTAGTAGTAATAATAATAATAATAATAATAATAATAATAATAATAATAATAACAATGACAATAATAATAATGATAATGATACCAATAAAAAAATATAATAATAATGAGGATAATGATGATACCAATAACAATGATAATACTAATGATGACAACGATGATACCAATAAAAACGATAATAAAGTAATAATAATGGTAATGTTGAATATGATGATGATATTCACATTATTAGTAATTGCAATAACAATGATGATGATGATGATGATGATGATGATGGTCATCATCATCATCATCATCATCATCATCATAACAAAAGCAAACAACAATAACAATTTCAATAATAACAAAAAGATAACTACTTCAGAAATAACAATAACAAAAATAAAACAACAATGATAATAACGACAAGTGTATAACATTCAGCTTGCATCCCTGTGTCGCAGCTTCCCATAAAAAGAAGAGAAACATCTTGCGGATGTTCCAGCCCTAACGAGGAGGAGGGGGGGAGGGGGGAGGGAGGGGAAGGAGGGAAAGGGGGAGGGAGGAGAAACGAGGGAGAGGGAGGGGGAAGGAGGGTAAGGGGGGGAGGAAGGAGGAGGGAAAGGGGAAGGGAGGAGGAATGAGGGAGAAGGGAGGGGGAAGGAGGGGAAATGGAGATGAGAGGCGGAGGGAGGGAAAGGGAGGTAATGGGGAAGGTGGAAGAGGAGAAGAGAGAGAGAGATGGGGGGGAGATAGAGAAAGAGGTCCACGAGGTGCATGGAGAAGGAGAGGGAGAGAAGGAGGGAAGAAGAAAGGGATTGAAAGGAGAGATACAACGCGCAATCCCTCCATTACGAGCAATTCTTGAACAAGTTTCTACCGAAATGACGAGGCAAATCGCGCGTGGATTTTGCGATTCTACCGGCGATGCAAGCCGTCGGCGGCGGGGAGGGGGGGGGGCTTCTAACCTGTTGTCTCGACGCCGGCGCCCGCGCGGTGAAGGCCAACTGCGCCCCTCAAGCAATTGCCTTCTTCACGCTGCTAGACAAGTTTGAGGGCGCGGCCGACGACCACCGCTTCATTTTCGGCTTCTTTTTTTTCATTCTAAATTATTTGCTTTTCTTTTTTCTTTTTCTTTCTCGGAGTGGAGGTCCGTCAAGGTTAGAACTTTTAGGTTCGACTCACTTTTGTTTCTTTCTGAAAGTGCTCGTGGTCGTCGGAGTCTGCTTTTGTGCTCGTATCCCTTGGGTGGGCGGCCCTCGGCTTTGGGCCAAAGCAACTTCTTGTGCCTAAGCTATATTTCTCGGTGTAATGCAAGGGTAATGTAAAAATCAAAATCTACTTAATAACTAAATGGACAGTCATATCATTCATATTATACATTAGCAACAAAAAAATTTCTTTGCCGTCTCACGTAAGTTCGTCTGGGCCCTGATTGCGCTCCAAATATCCATCAAAACGGAGAAGAATAGGAGTAATTTGCTCATCAATATCCCCGCTGATTAAGAAGGAGGCGCGCGTGGGCGAGGAATATAAATGACGCTCCGGGGGTGGGAAGGGGGCTTCGGCCGGGGGTTGAGGCAGGCGACTCGCCCGTGTTCCGAAGGCCATCGTGTCCTGCCATTTAGCAACAATGATAATATGCTGTGGACCAGCTCTCCTGAATCCTGAGTGCTGCGCCGTCCGCTTAAAAGGAAAGCTGCTTCGGGATTGCAGCTAATCTGTCATGCGGCCTCGGCGTCCACAGCATTTAGCATCCCCCAGGGCAGCCGCTATGATTCTGTTTTCCGTGGGGCGCCCTGGGGCGCTCGTCATTGGTTGTCTTCAAGAATCAATCGCTCAAAGTCAAACCTTTTTCTCCTCCTCCTTCTTCTTCTTCTTAATCTCTTAACAACTCGTCCAAGGTCTGAGACTCGACCCTGGGATCATATGCACTAGCCACGTCTCCCCCCACCCCACCCCCCCCTACACACGCCATCTCCAGCGACCCCCCCCCCCCTCCTCCTCCAGCTACCCGACGCTCGCGCCAGAGTGTTGGCATATGGGTCCTTCTGCCTCGTTCTCTGTAAACAGACGTTTATTCTTGATTTTCATAACAGGCATCGAGGGGGCACAGCCGGGCAACCTCAACCCACGTCCCCGAAGATCAACGAATGCCTTGACACTGCGAGAATTAATGCTCGAAACAAGAGGGGCAGCTGGCATCAGGCGGGACGGCACACAGCCCGCGCGTGCGCCCAAGGTCAGGCAGGTGCTCCTCAGACATCAAAATTACCAACCTACTTGACCACAGGCTATTCCTAACACGCCCCCCCTCCTCGCCCTCTGCAATGCCCCACAACCC
>NC_091569.1:21917335-21922335 GCF_042767895.1 Penaeus vannamei | reverse complement strand
GTAATTTCTAGCCGCACCTAACTGCATTACACCATTTACCAGTTCTTCTCCAACAGTAGCTAAGAAACCTGACCTTCACATTTATAATAACGACACCGTCTTATCAGGATTCTTGAGATGAACTGTGATTTTTGCTTGTTTATCAAATTCCTTTTTTAAGGTTTATGTTTTTAGTTTACAAAACGGCAATTTTATTTCATTATTTATCTGCTCCGCCTGTTAATTATGTCACTGATACTAATATTGATTACGTTGTTGAATATAAACCAAGGAACGTACAATTTATGTGATAATTAGTGCTCTGTTGGTAAGCTGAATTCCACCAAGGCAATCAAAGCCAGAAGGTGAAAAGGGGAGGGAGAAAAAAAAATAGATAAAACATTCATAACATGGCACGGTAAATTTGCCTTCATCGCCTTAAACGCCCCTTTGAGGATCCGAGATGACGCGATAAGACCCTCAAGCGCGGAAGGATTAGCCAATCAAGGTGTGCACGAGGCCCTTGGGTATCCCGGGCGAGCAGCGGAGCCAGAGCCCGACCCAACCTCTGTTTACCGCGGCCATCGGAGCATATCGGTCGCGTTTATCTGCCAGCGAGGTAGTTCGGAGTTTCAGTTGCAACGAGGGAGGGAATGGGAGAAGGGGAAAGACGTGGGGAGGAGGGAGGGAGGTAGGAAGGTATGGTAACAATGAGAGAGAGGGAGGGAGGGAGGGAGGAAAGGAAGGAAGGAGGGAGGGAGGAAGGGAAGAAAGGAGGGAGGTAGGGTAGTGTGGTGATAAGAATGAGAGAGAGAGAGAGTCTGAGAAAGAGAAAAAAAGACAGACGGACAGAGCGTTAGGCAAAACACACGAGCTTCCTCACTAGGATTAGGGGCAGTTAGGGTACGCATCCACGCGCCCATTAAAACCCGATTCGCGACCCAAGTCTTAAGTGAAGGGGGATTAATAACTGATTAATGAAGAAATTTACGAAAAGGAACCCACGTATTTACACTCCTTCCGTGGACTTTAGGGAGCCATCTTCAAGGAGCCTGGAGATGATGGTGATGGGCTGTGATAGTGTGAAGAAAGCCACATTAACAGATTTTACACTTCCCTGAGCAGATAAGATAAGGTTGTTTGGTTGTCCTAAATCGATTAGGTGAAGTTCTTAGGGTTAAAGGTCATGGTAGTTGGCGATGGTAGCGGTGATGTTGATAGTGGTACTGGTAATGGTAGTGCTTCTGGTATTGGTAGGTGGTAGTGTAAGTGATACCAGAGGTGATGGTAATAATGAGATTGATGAAGGAATGATGGTAATAATGATAGCTTGAGGAGTAGTAGTAGTATTGTTAATAAAATCCTAATACTGGTAATGATGATGATCCTGTCATGAGTAATGGTAATAAGACTGATGATAATGATGGCAAGAATGACAATTGGGGTGATGATGTTTGATAACAACAACAATATTAATCATTAGGATGATAACAATAAAATTATACAAATAATAATAACAATCATGATAATAATAATAATGAAAATAATGATAACAATGATGATGATTATGATATTGATAACAACAATGATAATAATAGTAATGATTATAATTCTTATATTTATTTTCATTCTTATTATTATTATATTGCCGTTTTAATATTATCGTTATTATTATTATTATTATTATCATTATTATTATTATTATTATTATTATTATTATTATTACTATTATTATTACTATTATCATCATCATCATTATTATCATTATTATTATCATCATTATTATCATTATTATTATTATTATTATTATTATTATTATTATCATTTTTGGCTTTGTCATTATTATCATCATCATTATTACTATCATCCTTATTATCATTATCATTATTATTATCATTACCATTATCATCAAGATCAATATCATTATTATTACTATTATCATTATGATGATCGTTATCATTATCACTGTTATTAGCATTATAGTTGTTTTTATTGGTTCTATTATTTTCATCATCATTATCATTATTATCATTATCATTATCCTTTTCAGTATTATTTGTATATATTGTTATCAACATCATTATTTTTATTATTACTGTTATTAATAATAGTAATAATGTTGTTATCATCATTATTGGTATTATTATTATTACTCATCTTATCATTATCATCATCATCACCATCATCATTATCATGATCATTATCATTATTATTTTTTGTTATTCTCATTATCATCATTATTATCATTGTTATTATTATTATTATTATCATGATTATTATTAATATTATTATCATTATTATTAATATTATTATTATTACTATCATTATCATTATTATCATTATCATTATGGTCATTATTATTATTATCATTATTATTACTATTGTTAATATCATTGTCATTTCCTATCCTTATCATTATAATTGTTATAATCATTAACAGTATTAGTCATTATCATCATTACAACCTATGAAGATGATGACATTACAAGACAGCGTCCTTCAAAGCCCACCCAAGATTCAAGACAGAACCTCAGCGCCTTTGACATCTGCCTTCTTCAACTTCATCTGTCTCTTTAGGCATACACTTGTCATCTTTGTTTCCCCTTGAGCTCTTGAAAGATGAGGTCAGTGAGCCCGGTCAGTCATACTATGTGCTGCATGATCTTTGTGTGTATGTAATGGTTATAGAGACTCAATTTCAACCTGCACGCACTCAGTGACTTCCTCAGTCGTTACGTGCTTATAGATTCCTAGTAAAAGAGAGTCAGTTTTCAAGCATTAAACTCGTTTTGTTTAACTAACGTTTTCGAAAGATGAACAGAGCATCCAGCATTGTGTAGATTTAAACCGATTTTACACAGATGCACTGGATGTCGAAAGTGGTTCACGTGTTACGCTACTTGCTGAGAAAATGGATTAAGATATATATGAAGTGTTACGATTCTGAGCAAATGAAGCATAGATATCTACTGGTTTAAAATGATGGAGGGACTACTCGAGAAAAATATAAATTGCCTGAAAAAAGTATTAGCATTTTTCTACTACACTGATAGGAATCCAATGTTCATGAGCAACGTTCCTTCACTCTGCCATTGAGAACGGCGCCTGGGGTGGTGCACGTACGCTGTGACTGGCAACCTGAACGAAGCCAGTTAAGGTTGCTGAAAACAGTTAATGGGGTCGAGTTTAGAATACCGACAGACACCCCCATGAAACACGCCATTAAGAAAAGAAATCTTAAGAGGCACGTAGAACTTTTTCACCAATGCATGCAGAACTACTGTTCCCTCGCACGCAGGACAAAGGACAAATTCTGCCACAAGAGCCAAGTAAACGTTTCTGCGAAAGGCTTCTGTGCTTTTAAAGATTTGTATGGACCTGCAGGAAATAAATGGCTATTTACTAAATTTACGTCTTTAGGATAAGAATGCAGGTCTTTGGCCGCTTGATCATTTTACCAGCTTCTGATTTGGAGCTTGAAAAGCGTCCAATAAAACGAGTTCGACTGAAAGCTACTTTCCTTATTTGCCACAAAACCGGGCGGCAGAGGATAATCTGCGCGCTGCCGTCGCTTCCAGGGCCACTGCGGTACCCCGTAGGACCACTGGCGGACACTCGATCCAAAAGGATTTCAATCAAGCCGCTCATTTGGCCAGAACAAACGGTCCAAGGAACGTGTTGCTAACCCCAGGGAGTTCACAGAGTTGCAGCTTCCCCACAGAATGGGTGGAGGTTAAAGATGCGACCTCCTGGGCTAAGATGAACCTGGTTTGACCTCGCATAGTTAAATGACAATTATGCGTTCTCTCTGTTGCGTCTCTACAGAGGGAGGAGTGACTTCCTTATCGTCTCTTTGGTGGGGCTCAGTCACTTCCAACATTGATCAATGCTTCTAGAAAATTTCATTATTTGTGCAAAAGTAGAAAGGGTGAGAGAGAGGGGGACACCGAAAGAGAGAGAAACAGACGGAGAGTTAGAGGAAAAGACAGAAAGAGAGAGAGAGAGACCGAGAGAGCGATGATAGACGTCAGTAGAAAACCCACCAGACAGACAGAAACCATAAAGTTCTATCCTTATTACCCAGCAACAACCGTATCCTGTAAGCCATTATAAGCAGGCGCGTAGATGAATTTTGTCCTTCTAACTACGCCGGCACGAACTATGTAGCTATCACACAGTATCATAATGAAGCATCTTGTCTATAAACTACAATTAACCAGGCTTCGTCTTCAAACTCTTATTAGTGAGCGGGACTGTACAAGATTTGCATGTTGTACATCAAGATTATTGAGATGTCTACTTTTTCCGTGGTTGAAGACCAAAAAAAGAATTAAAAAGAATATATATATTCATTATAAGTATTCGATTGCTGAGTTGAATCTTCCACGAACACAGAGGATCTCCGTTTCGGCGCTTGAAAGGTGCCAAGATAAGCCGTAGTTTGGTTTCAGAACAAAAAGTGGAATCAGTCGTGTCTTTAAGTATCTCTCTCTCTCTCTCTCTCTCTCTCTCTCTCTCTCTCTCTCTCTCTCTCTCTCTCTCTCTCTCTCTCTCTCTCTCTCTCTCTCTCTCTCTCTCTCTCTCTCAATCTCTCAATCTCTCAATCTCTCAATCTCTATCTATCTATCTCTTTCTCTCTTGTGCAGTATTTTTGTTTAAAAAAATATGGACTACGTCAGGAATTTCTGCTACTTTTATGGCTACTTAATCTCCTAGATGTGTATATTAATACAAAATTCTTCCGAAAAAATCCATTAAGAGCGTTTTAATATTTTTAATTTGTTACCATCAGCCCCTGGGTATTAAAGGGGAAGGTAATTTGTAACAGCCGAGTACCTCCTTTAATCACTCCTTATTGCTCCAAATTCCTATAAACATGATAATCTCATCATCGTCTTATTTAGGGAGGATGTCTTTATATTCATTTCTGATAAAAAAATCATTGTTGCAATTTCCATTAGGCATGATAATCTCAAGTCTCATCGTTGTATTTAGGGGTGATATCTTTATTTCCACGTCTG
>NC_091569.1:21902335-21907335 GCF_042767895.1 Penaeus vannamei | reverse complement strand
GGCATTCTAAACGTAAAAATCACACCTTTCCTTTTACAGTGACACAGATGATCGATGCTTACGGAATACTGTACGGCTGAATTTTAATATGATGATCTAACCAGTAAAAATCTGGTTTAGCTGTTGCTTACGAAAAAATGAAATTCGATAGATATTATTTTTCCAGATTTGAGATACATATATTCACCCCAAATGGTAACTTACCCACTGCCAAAAAAATAACATTCTATAGACATGATACCAGTGGAATATGAGTCAATAATGTGCTATTTTTTTCTTTAATAGTTTAGTATGCAAATAAGATAAATAACTAATACTGAACAAATTATATGCTCGCGGTATGACGTCTGTTTAGTCAAATAATTCGCTTGGTGCTTTGTGTTGCACTTTTAAAAGCAAAAGTGGATTTCGTCAATTCTTGGAAGGGTAAAAAAGTGTGCACACACACACACACACACACACACACACACACACACACACACACACACACACACACACACATATATATATATATATATATATATATATATATATATATATATATATATATCTGTGTGTGTATATACACACACACACACACACACACACACACACACACACACACACACACACACACACATATATATATATATATATATATATATATATATATATATATATGTGTGTGTGTGTGTGTGTGTGTGTGTGTGTGTGTGTGTGTGTGTGTGTGTGCATATATATATATATATATATATATATATATATATATATATATATAGAGAGAGAGAGAGAGAGAGAGAGAGAGAGAGAGAGAGAGAGAGATGGAATATTTACAGGATTTCCACACCAGAGGTGACAGGGGAGAGTATAGCTAGACCCAGGCTACCAGTGACTCTATTGCTGGCTAACAGCTTACTAGCAGAAACTATGCTATGGTTGGGCAAAGAAGAAGGGAAGGGGAATTATGACTGGTTGAGGGAGAGTTGGCTGGTAAGATGAATAGGAGAAAGGTAGATATACTGTGTGTTCCATTGATAAAATACATGGGTAGCAGGGACAGAAACACTGATAAGGAGTCCAAACTGCCCTCTAGTGGTACAAATAGGTGGAAGAATGGTACAGAAGTAATCCTAAAAGAAAGCCGCATTGAGTGTATCACATGAGACAGCATTTAAATATATATGTGAACCTGGAACTTCACGGGCTGCTGATAAAAATCATCAGCATATATGTGCGTAGGAAAAGAGGAGAGAGATTCCAGGAGTGAGTACGATGAAGTGCGAGTACCCAAGATGATGACTGGAGCCTCAACGGGCATGTTGGTGGAGAGAGAAGGGACGAGGAGGGTACAGTGTCAAGGCAAGAAACAGGGAAGGGCAGATTGCTGGGATGTTTCTAAAAGGATGGATGTGACTGTGGTAAAAACGTGTTATAAGAGGAGACCGAGGTGGAAGATATATAACGGGGGACAATATCCTATTTCTGGTACAATGGCCTGAAAGGCATCAAGACATGAAAGGCTGCAATGTACCTTAAGCTGAATGACGTGGAATAGGAAAGCTTAGCTAGACAGCACCAGGTGGAGGAAGAGAGTGACGGCTGAACAAAATATGATGGAAGTTTTAGGAGGCTGGATAGCAGAGGTGGTTAGGGGCAGGCACAGCAAGGATGTGTAGGTGTGATCTTTTACCAGAGGTAGGGAGATAAGGAGACTAGAGTGTGGAATGAGGCAAACCGGGAAGAGGAAGAGGGTTGCAAGAAAGAATGGGATAGCCAGAGAGATGACAAAAGTACACGGTAAGTACAATAGCTAAGAGAGGTAGAGAAAACAAGAAAGAAGCATATGAAGGTGGACATCAAGGAAGGAAGAAAAGGACAGAGGGACCGAAAACGGAGTGCAGTAGGTTTCGGAGATAAACGAAGTTGGAAATGTGTTGACAGCCAACAAAAGACTGCTATAGAGGCAAGTGGAGTGCATACACACAGATATATATAAACACACGCACACACACACATACACACACACACAGCGATAGTTTGTCGCTGAAATTCGCCATTTAGGAAAATAATATAATCCATCTCACTATCAAGAAGTTACAAGGAAAAGAGTACTAAATTACATTCACTATTAGGATTCTTATAGATTAATAAAAACCCCATAGTCGAATCTCGAAGAAAATTCGAGACAAAAATGCGTGGCCGCCCATACGTGCTCTCCATTAACGTCCCGCCGCGATGCAGATAAGAGGCACGCCAGAAAGGCCATTAAAATCTCGCGGATAATCGGGGGGACGAGTGTTCAGGGCCATCAAAAGACAGGCTGTGGGAATACATTATGCCTAAATTATTTTCCGATAAAAAAGGGGTGTGAAGGAGAAAAAACGCGTTCCGTGATGACTGAGGTTCTTTAAACTTTTATTCTGAATGTTATTTGTACATCTGTTGTTTATTTCGAAATCTAAAGTCGCAGTATCTGGGAACTGAATATTGTATACAGGTAGCCCTGCATAAACTTATCGATAAGCATCAAAATACCTTTTCTTGCACAGAGGAATCGTGATATAATCATACGTCTCAAGGCTGCCGACTTTTATTCTGTGCCCAAGTATAGATACCCTAAACATCATCTTTGGAACTGATCTACCATAGATTCCGTAAATAACACCAAAGAAAAAAAAAGTGTAATTCCATCCCTTGAAAGAAACGGCTTTGATCCTACTTTGTTCCGCGTCATCATCCACGGCGGCTAACCCGAGTGGATGAAAGGATCCGAGCTTACTTAACACGACCGGGGAAAATTAGCATATACTTTCGACCTAACCATTTATTCTCATTAACTCCAAGTAGCCACGACGGTCACGAACGGGGACCTCAAAGGCAGTGAAAGAGAGCCAATTAGACAGAGGGGCCATTAAAGGTAGTTACCATTAAAAAGGGAAGAAGTAGCTGTTGATAGGAAAGGGAAGTGGGAAGTTAATAGGCAGTTAATGGATTTTATTGCAGGCATTGATGCGGCAGTTTCACTTAAAAGGCCTAAAGATGGGACATTTTGTGAAACTGCTCGAAAGGAAAACAGAAATAGGATTTTAAGAATCTAAAAATAAAATGGATAATGTTTAAAAGTTGCTACTAATCATTATCAATTTTATCAAATCATTATCAAAGTTATTAGACTATTCGATAAATTAAATATATATTCAAAGCTAAATTAAGTGCATGTAAAAAATATAGCAGCAATGTGTTCTTTTGTGTTAACTAAGAAAACAACATCATAGTAAAACGTAAGTGGTCTCGAATACTTGTTTGTGAATCCCAGTTGTTTCATACTGACCTTTGCATCCGTGTTGTTGTTTTAGGAATCCTTTGCAACATCTAGAGATTAAATCTTTATTATATATTCATTTAATGTAAAGAAAACGAAGTAGTCATGAGCAAGAAGATGAGAGGATAAAGAAAAAATAGGAACACATATATGTATTGTATAATTTTAGTTGTTACAAAGGTAGTGGCATAACATAGGCAATCCGGTATATAAAACAAAAATATCCTGTAGTGTATCACATTATATGAAGTAGTCATATATCGCCTTTGTAGTCCATGGTAGCTGGGCTGAAAGGCAGTAGTAATACATGTCTCAGATTTAGTGCTCCTAGTTTAAACTACTCTGTACCCAAGGTTTTTCCGCAAAACCGGTAAGAAACGCATTGCCATTAAGCTTAAGGTAAAACTAGAAATGTCTTTTGTGAATCATGTGAACCTCTCACATATACGAAAATGTCAGTGCTTTTTGTTACAACTCGATTTTAATTATATGATCGTTAGTTTTTTTCTATTAGAGTTTGGGAGAATATCAGAAATTGCTTCAAGGTTGATTGATGCATGATACTTCAATCGTAAAACAATATAAAAAAGCTCTAAGAGTAGTAACATTAATGGTGATAATTATATTTGCAACCATGATAAACATGATAATCACAATAATGACCGATAAGCAGTATCATTAATTATTAAAACAAATGAGGGCTGTCACTTTAACAATCAGGAGTCATAATTATTCAAAGCACATCAAAATGTTTCGCAGCCAAAGAATATCCAAGGATATGTATAATAAACATCCATTTTTTTCTCTTCCGTGTTCTCTTTCTATATACGGTGAATTTGCTTATCTTCAGCATTTATTTTCATCTTTCTTATTTTATTGATTATTCTTTGATATGTTGATTTCTCCAGTTCGCTGCGTTTTATTTGACATTTACCTAATCATGTGAATATCGTGCTATCGACGAAAAACTTTTTTATCGTATTTTGGCTGTCTTTAAAAGATTTTTTTTAAAGCACCATATCGTTTCTTTCTTTTAGTGGGAACGTAGATGCACACAAACATATGTACATACATACATATATAGATAGATAGATAGATAGATATAAGAAATGGATAATTTAAAACTTTTATCTTCCCTATTATCAGTGTCATTTCATTCTCATTCGTTTCTCACTTTATATCATATGTTTCTCTGTCTTTTTCTGTCTCTGCCTGTCTCTCTGTCGCTCTCTTTCTCTCTCCTCTCTTTATATATATTCATGTATAAATATATATGTGTGTATATATATATATGAATATATATAGACATATACATGTAAATACATATATATATATATATATATATATATATATATATATATATATATATGTATATATATATATATATATATATATATATATATATATATATATATATGTTATATATGTGTAAATATATATATATATATATATGTGTGTGTGTGTGTGTGTGTGTGTGTGTGTGTGTGTGTGTGTGTGTGTGTGTGTTTGTAGTGTGTGTGTGTGAGTGTGTGTGTTTGTAGTGTGTGAGTGTGTGTGTGTGTGTGTGTGTGTGTGTGTGTGTGTGTGTGTGTGTGTGTGTGTGTGTGTGTGTTTATATTTATATACATAAATACATATATATACATATTTATATACATATATATACAAATATATTCCTTTATATACATATTTATATATA
>NC_091569.1:21852335-21854835 GCF_042767895.1 Penaeus vannamei | reverse complement strand
CTACTCAAGTATAAAAATATATTATTGACTCGGTTTATCCTAAATACTTTACCGAGCACCTGCCTCAGGCGAGCTGTCATCTGGTAGGTCGTACAAAAGATAACTTTCTGCACGCTTTTTGTGCTTGCTACCAGGCGGTGCCAGGTACACCCTTTCAATCACACTGAACCGCAGGAATATATTACACAAAGATAATATTGTGACTACGTTCTGGCGCATTTCTTACCGGGTTAGTATGGCTGTGGCCGAGTCGTCGAGAATCACTGATATCGACTTTTATCACAGATGCGCATTCCTTAGCAATATCATCACCATGTATATAAGCAAATTGATTTTTGAAAATTATTCTTTCGTCCCTGTCGAGGAGCCATGAACTGATTACGAAATGCGCCAGGGATCGCGACCTCGTACAACCCGAGATCAGATTGTGCGAGTCACCTCGGCACAAGCGACAGACAAGTTCAAAGACGTTTCTCAAAGGAATCTCAAGGGTCTGCTGGCCCTGGATGCGCTGGCTTTCCCTGGACCCTTAATGGCCGGTGCGGGCGACACGGCATGAGAGGAGCAACAAAGGCATTCCAGTCATGCCGGCTTTGTGAATGCACTTTGGAATGAGTTATCTCTTTCGCTCTTTCTATCTTTCGTCTGCATCTTCCTAATTTTTTCCGTGTTTTTATGTACGAATTGCTATCTACATTTCTTCCTCCATCATCTTGCAGTTCTCTTTTCATTATACTCCTATCTTGATCAACATAACATTATCTCAGATATTTCTTTCTGGTGCTTATTTACAACACCATCAACAAAAATACAGTTATTTGATGTACCAGTTATCAGTACAAGTCAGTTTAAACACAAAATCGTTTGCATTATCACTCACCACACCTACAGCAAACTTTTCCTTTTATACAAAAATGGTATTCTGTTGACGACTGCAAACTACTGCGTGTCACCATGATTTTTCTGTTTTTCTTTTTATTCCTTTTATTCCTTTTTCTTACAGCCAAGTTTGGCGAACTCCGTCTGGACCATATCTACGATTATGAATGAAGAGGTACATATTTCTGTAGAATGCAAAAAAAAACATTGATTTCCGCAATATTCTAGATACTTAAACATTTCTCTATTCAACATCTTATGGCAGTACTTTTCTTCAAAATGTATATATTTTTAGCTAAAACAAGCAGGTCATTGATATTTGAACGAGTTTACCCTTGACCTTTATCTCAAAATTGAACGCATTCGGGATATATAATCTAACCGTGCACAGTCTCATCCTGTAATGGTATGCAAAAAGCATAACAATTTCCACTTATAGCCTAAAATGCACTTCTCTACCTCCAGACGCATCATAAATAGACGCCTCCACAAATAAGCAACATAAACACAAATACCCGCTGGCACAGAGATAATCACGAACTGGCAACTCTTCGTACCCTTGAAAGCAAGCAATGATAAACATAAGATACTTGAATCCCCTTCTATATACAACATATATATCAATATACCTATTATATTTCATTTCTTAATTAAAGGTCAATCATACGTTTATGTTTTATTGCTCTACCCTATTATTATCATTATAGCCTACCATCTATATAAACTGTATTGCAATATAAAACTGTCCTCTTATTCCGTTGTTGTGTATAGATCAACACCTCTCTCAACATTAACAAAATCACATTTATTAGTGTGATAAAAAGGGCTTCTCGATACAATAATAAGCATCCAGTTAATAAGCGAAATCAGGCCACCTATTATCACTAACGAGGTACATACCTATACACGGTACCTGCCCGGGAATGCCAAAGCCTACGTCTCGCATAAACAAATACTTGCTGCTGTATATAAACGAATGAATAGGTTTCATATTCACCAATTCTCATAGGCAGCATGATAAGCATTCCTGTTGGTGCCTCTTTTATTGCTCTTTCTACTATTCTATTATCATAATCGCTTTCATCATCATGATTATTATTGCCATTGCTACAATGATAATGATTATAATAATTATTATTCATGTTATGGTTATTTATATTCATTACTGACTTTTATTATAATTATCATTAGCATTGTTATTATTATCATTATTATCATTTTCACTCGTATTACAGTTATTTTCTTCAACATAATTAAAATCATTATTAATGTTATTATCATTATCATTATTATTATTGTTATTATCACTATTAATATTATTATCACCATCATTATTGTTACCATGATAATTATTATTATTATTATCATTATTATTCTCATTATTATCATTATTATTATTATTATTGTTATCTTTATTATCATTCTTATCAACATCATCATCATCAACATCAATATCAGTATTACTATTATCATCCATTTTATTATTATCTTTATCATCATAATTATCATTATCATTATTATCATTATTATTACTGTTATTATCATAATCATTTTTACCGTTATTATTACCATTGTTATTATTACTATTACTATTACTAAATTATCATTAATATAATAATGA
>NC_091569.1:21839835-21849835 GCF_042767895.1 Penaeus vannamei | reverse complement strand
ATCGTTATCATTAATATTATTATTATCGTTATCATGATTATAATCAGTAATGTTATCGATATCATTAATAGTAATATTTCATTATTATCATTATTACTATTATCATTATCACTATTATAATTATCATTATCATTATTATTATTATTATTATTATTATTATTATTATTATTATTATTATTGTTGTTGTTGTTGTTGTTGTTATTATCATTATTGTTGTTATTATTATCATTACTGCTACTGTTATTGTTGTTATTGTGATTTTCATCATTACTATCATTGTTATTACTGTTGTTGCTATTGTTATTGTTATAGTAATTATCATCCTCATCATTGTCATCGAGAGCACTTTCATTATAATAATTACTACAATCATCAAATAATCACCAATAATTTCTTTTGAACCATCAAATTTCGCTTCAAATGCAATTCTTTCACCTCCTACCATGCCTTAGAGATACGCCATTTACCCCGTTCAGTAAATATTGAAATTCGTCCCGGCTTTTGTGCCGTCTCTTCTGCGAATTGTCTTGCGCCAAGACTTCCTTTCTTAGGCCGGTAGGAGGGGCCAAGACAAGCGACCTTTTACGTGATTTTTCTTGCCCCGCTCCTCGAAGCAGAAACGTTGTGGGTTATACAGCGAGGGGAAGGGATCGTGGGGACAATAAATCTTCGCAGGGGCCGTTCTCCAGAAGTGTTCGATCAGTCTGGAGCAAGAAATGTAGGTAAAGGTTGAGGCAGATAAAAAAGGTCTATTGGGTTTATTTCGTCCATTTTAAGTATTATTATTATCAGTGTTGTTATTGTTGTTATTATTATGTTAATTGTTATTATCATCATCTATATAACATCGTTCGTTCGCTCGTCGTACACTTTAATATTGCGCATGAAATCATATTCATGCGCTTCGTTTTGATATAAAATGGAGGGAGAGTTGACTACATAAATATTAAAGAATCACACGCACACGCACACGCACACGCGCGCACACACGCACACGCACACGCACACGCGCGCGCACACACACACACACACACACACACACACACACACACACACACACACATAAGCACATAAGCACATACACAAGTGCGTGCATAAAGACATCATATTACGAATCCATTAAAATCCTATTCTTATTTTATTATTATCATTATTGTTATCATTATTATTATTATACTTATCATCATTATTACTATTATTATTATCATCATTATCAAAATCATTATCATTGTTATCTTTATTAGTTTTATTATTGTTACTATGGGTGGATACTTTACGCACAGGGTGATGTGAAGCGATGGTGTAGTAGTCTAGTACTTGCAACTGCCACAGCTGGCTAGCCTAGTGCGTAAAAGGGAGCAGCTCTGCATGTCTCCCCCTGCCAGTGCACAGCCTCTCCATCATCGAAACTTCTGCAGTGGCTCCTCCTGGCCCCCCATGGAAACTGGGTACCTTGCGACCTCAGGCTAAACTGTGGAGGATCTCGGAGCAGCAGGAGGCCCCAGAGGTACATGATCATGGCCCAGCGGCGTGTGGATACGCCCTGTATCAACTCCAGCCCCTAAG
Organism: Penaeus vannamei; assembly: GCF_042767895.1. Taxonomy (NCBI): domain Eukaryota; kingdom Metazoa; phylum Arthropoda; class Malacostraca; order Decapoda; family Penaeidae; genus Penaeus; species Penaeus vannamei. The sequence goes on along the minus strand of NC_091569.1, from coordinate 21,848,269 downwards.
CCCTCTGGTGTTAATGGGAGGCTCGGGGGACGTGGGCCTTGTCAGTCCTCCTCCCCCCAGATGTTACTACTCCGAGCTGGCAGCCGCCAGCTCGGAGCCCGGAACCCCCTTTTATATAGGGCAGCGTCGGCGGGGGAGGCAGAGGTAGCGTCCACCCGGAGTGACTGCCCGAGACTAAACCTCAGGAGGGGTCAGGGAGGGGGTTGGAATATCCATTTGGATGATCAGTTACCTCTACGGTCAAGGGAACTGGGGATGCTGAGAGTCGAGGTAGCTGCTCTCTCGGAGGTGAGAAGACCTGGCAGCGGCACGATCAGTGAAGGTGGCTACACCTATTACTGGTCGGGCCGCAGCGATGGTCACCATCTCCAGGGAGTAGCCATAGCCATCTCCAGTAGACTTCAACACTCGGTAGTAGAGGATACTCCAGTCGATGAGCATATACTGAAGCTATCATTTGGCTTCATGTCTCTTATTGTTGTGTACGCTCCTACCGATGTTTGTAAACTCAGCGTGAAAGAGCTCTACACCAAACTAACATCTGCGGTAGACAGTTGTCCCTGGCGATATATTCACATTGTTCTGCGTGACTTCAATGCGGTATCTGGCTGTGATCGAGCTGGCTATGAGATGTCTGTCGGTCCCTATGGTTCAGGAACTGATGCTGGTAGCGAGAACAGACTCCTTTTCTGGCACTTTGCTAGGTCCCAGAAATTGAGGATTTCTGGCTCCTGGTTCCAGAGCTCAGACCCACATCACTGGACATGGTACAATGATGTGGGTAATACAGTCAAGGAAATCGACCACATACTCGTTAGCACTCGGAGGATCCTCTAGAACTGCAGGGTGTATAGGAGTACCGAGTTCTTGGGTACTGACCATAGATTGGTTGTGGCTACCCTTCGGGTCCACTTCAAAATTCCCCAGTGGTCCAATGACCACCCTAAGGTGTTTCATTTGGAAAGGCTGAGGGAGAGGGAGTGTGCCTGGGGGTTTGCTGAAGCAATCCCTGGGCGTTTTACAGCGCTCGACAATCTGATGGACCCTGTACTTTTGTGGGACACCTTCAATCGCGAAATGCTTGATGCAGTTCAAGAATCGATTGGTGAACGCCCGAGAGCAAGACAGAATTTTATCGCACAGGAGACACTGGACGCCACAGAAGCTTGTCGTATAGCTCGTGTGACAGGGGATTGGTATTTACACAGATCTCAGGTGCGCAGAACTCTGTCACTGTTAAGAAGGGACAAGGAACAGTTTATTAGGAGTCTTGCAGAGGAGGTAGAAGCACATTATTTGGTAAATGACCTTCGTCCTGCACACCAAGCCCTGAGAAAATTGAACTTCAAGCCCTCTTCATAGGTGATAACGGCCCGCTTAGTAAGTGGCCAGATCATCTCAAATCCTGTTGCGGTGCGGGAGCGATGGGCTGAGTATTTTGAGCAGTTTTACCAGGTTGACCCACCAACAGGTAACTTGGATGCAGGGAATGCCGAGATTCCGATGCCAGACTCACCCATCAGTGAGGATCCAGCCTCCATAACTGAAGTTACGGGTGCGATCTCCAAGCTGAAGAGTGGTAAAGCAGTAAGTATCTGCGGCATACCAGCTGAACTGTTAAAGGCTGGTGGTGAACCTATGACGTGGGGGTTACTTGCTGTCCTGGCTGCCATCTGGAAGCCCTTGGGTCTAGAGGTCTCCTGGACCAAGACCAAGATCCAGGACTTTGGGGACTTGCTAGGAGAACCAGTTTGGTCAGTACGTGCTTGCAGCGAGGACATTGAAGTCACAGTTCATAACTCTGGGCTGTCAGACATGGAAGTCAGCACATGGATTGGCCTGGCACCAGGGGTCATGAACTCTCGACTCTCTTGTCGATGCAGAAGGACCAAACTATGCATAATCTAGTCCTTGACAATGCTAGTTTTGCTATATGGTAGTGAAACCTGGACATTATCTAGCGCCTTGCGCCGGATCATGGGGTTCTGTTGCCGGGACCATGTGTCCAACCAACGACTGCACCGTGAGACTGGCACAGGACCTGTTATCTGCACAATCCGTGATCGCCAACTCAGGCTATACGGTCACCTGGCTCGCTTTCCTCAGGATGATATTACCAATAAGATTGTCTCTGTTCGAGACAACCCTGGGTAGAGGAGGCCTGTAGGACGATGTAGGAAATCGTGCTTTTGGGCAGATCGACCAAACCTGTCGTGAAGAGCTCGAGATGGGCCGAGTCCCTGCCTGGCGGCTTACCGTGAGGGTGGATGCGGCTCTGCGCTCCCGTCGGCGTTAGCTTCTGGATGATGATGGTGATTGTTACTATTATTATCACTCTTCTCTTCGAAGCAAGTAGACTGCACTGAAATAAGCAGACTTTTATTTCCGCATATTTATTTCCTACACGATTATCCGAGGGAGAAGGTTAAGAAGGAAGGAGAAAGAAAAGAGACACAGAAGAAAAAAAAGGGAAGGGGACTTCAAGAGGAAAGGCAAGGAGAAAGGGAGGGGGAAGTGAGAAGAAACTCAGAGAGAAAACAGGGATGGGAGAGGGAGGGAAGGGAATAAGGGAGTGAAGGAGGAAGAGGAGGGAAGTCGGAGGGGGCAGATGGAGGGCTTTAGGTGTTCGTGTGGGGGGGGGGGGGGGGGAGTGAATTAAATGAAGATTTGAGAGTGAGATGGGCGACGGACGCATGAGGTGAATTTCTACGGGTCTCGTTAGTTAAAATCTTTGTCATTAATATTTTTATCATAATTATTGTCATTATTATTTCCATTACTATCATTATTATCATTATTCTTATTAATAGTATAATTATCATTATCAGTGTTAATACCATCATTATCATTATTAATATATAATTATCATTATTACTGTTTCTGCTGTTGTTGATATTGTCATTATCGTTTACATCATTATTATTGTTGTTATCATCATCATTATCATTATCATCATTGTCATTATTAGGATTATTAATATTGGTATAATCATTATCATTATTATTTTTTATCATTTTCATTTTCATCATTATCATTATTACCAATATTATTATTATTATTATTATCGTTATCATAGTTATTGGTAGTAGTAGTAGTAGTATCATCATTATTATTGTTATTATCATTATAACAATAATTATTATCATTTTGAGTATTATCCTCATCATCATCAAAATTATTACTATTATCATTATTATTATCACTATTACTATCGTTGTTATTATCATTATCATCATTTTCATCATCATTATTAATATTACCATTGTCATTATCATTTTTGTTATTGTTATTATAATCATTATCATCATTGTCATTAATATTGTTATTACTATCATTACTATTATAACTTCTACTACTTTTATAACTACTACAGTAAACGCAGTACAGTAATAGTAGTAATAGTACTTATAACTGCTGTCATTATTATTATTACCATGATTTAGCATCAATACTGTAATTTTTGCAGCTGTTCTGTTAGCTGTATTTCATGGCAACACATCTGTACTGATAATTTATGACATTTATTTATTTTATTATTTTCCGTCAGACTGATTGGAAATGCTTCAAATTCAATTATGGACAAATAATGAATCGAAAAGGTGTTTTCACTACTGTTAAAAAATCCTCTTGTTCTGGAATCGACTCAAAGTCATTGTAAAGTAGACATTATTGCGATTAGCGGTTGGTTATTGGTAGTTGCAGTAGCGTGTATTGGCATAATTATTATCAAGTGACACAAATTAGCCTGGAATAAAATAAGAATAAAAAAAATGAAAATAAAAAAGCAATACCAGTATTCCTCCAAACCATTGATGTCACCCTTCAATAAACGTTTTCTTTGTGTGGATGTCATTATCATAGAAAACGGACAAGTTGTAGCAAAGACTCATGCATTTAACATAGTTATATAAAATCGCCATCACCCTGCCAAATATATTATGAATTAAACGGGCATTTGCACCATTGCCAATAGCAAACAAGATAAAAACATGACCAGAATTTATCCTTTCAATCAAAGAAGATCGGGTGATGAAAGCTGAAAACAATGACCCGCTAAAGCATTTTTATTATATGAAGTACAAATATCAAGAGACCTGAAAGTTAATGTATTTCAGTACAGGTTCATACTAGTTTTAAAAACTTTCTTGGTATTTGCCCTGTATCAATACACAAAATATTTAAGAATACATAGAGGTTTTCCATTTCAGGTATGATGTCCAAGTCAAAAGGCTATTTGAGACTAGTGTTAAATTTCAACACTGATTGACCTCTGGTGACCTTGACCTTTGGTTTGAGTAGTCATGCTTACATTCATCTTGTAGCTTACTTCCAAAGCTACAAAATGAATGGCCGCATATGACTATATGTTGTTTAGTTCAAAAGTTATTGTTATTTTAATTTCCCCTACCTCCAATTTTTCATGCATCCGAGGGTGCTGACTTTTCAGACAAAACACTGAATAGCTCCATTATTGCATTTCCACCCTCGCTAAAAGGTTATTTTCCTCCATTTTTTGTATTAAATCATTAAATGTAAACAATGAGAGAAATCAGAAAAACGCTCTCAAAATCATGTCATCTCTCGCTTCGTTAGTTCCGAGCCGATGGCGAGAAAAACAAAAACATTCTAACGCTTTGTATTATGCATTCCATACAAATTTAAAAAATAAAATGATTTTCGTGTTTCAAAAATCAAATCAGAAAAGTTTCAGGATCAGGGGCTACGTGTGAAGCCTTAACAATTGGCATCGTGAGATTCGATCCCCCGCTTGCTCGTTCCTAATCAGAGACGATGCCAGTGAGCTACATGGGTAGTTAAAGACAAGGGATCATATACATTTGAATGTTTCATTGCTCTACTTTCTGTCTAAGGTGTTTAAGCGGAATTTATGTTAGTCTTATTGCATTCGTGATAGGCCTGCTTTTATTGTTATAGTATATCAGTGCAATAATGAAAAAGGTTATGTTACTAACCACTCTCTCTCTCTCTCTATCTATCTATCTATCTATCTATCTATCTTTCACCTCTCTCATCTCTCTTACTTTCTTATTCTCTCTCTCTATCTATTCATCTGTGTGAGTATGTCTGATTCTCCATTTCTCCTCTCTATATCTATCTATCTATCTCTTTCTAGCTGCCTGTAAGTTCTTTTTCATTTGATATGCTTGTTGAGCAGCCACACATTCAATATTTTCTTGATACTGTATACATCATTTTTCCTTAGCAATATGTAGTGTAAGAAATAAAAACATATTCAAAATTGATGCACGTATTACACACAGAAAACGATAAATTCAGTTCAGTTTCTGTACGTCCTTTTCTTTTCTTAAGTGACTGTTTAAGATGACAGCTTGCCACTTCCTCAGCATTTATCAGATGAAGTTATTTTGATTTCACAGCCTCTACTACGAATCATAGCTTTATATTAAAAAAAGCTGCAAAGAGATTACATTTCCAATATCGTTGATAATGTTGTGTGAAAATAATGATTGTGAAAAGTATTATGAATCACTGTCTTACTCACACTCACATGTTTATGTGAATATTGTGTTGTAAGTGACTAACGAGTATGAAGAATACCGTGCCCCATGTCAGGTGCTCGTACCAACCCAAGCACGCCTTGGAAAATACCTCAGGGTATTCGTATCATGAAAAATGAGATATGATTTTCATTTTTTGATTAAGAAACATCGTGCATAATATATACAACAAAAACTTACCTCTTTTAACTTTTATATATATCTTACATAAAGTAATCAGAGGGGAATCTTATATATATCAATCCACGGACACTATATATCTTTCTGTTTGTGTTTTTCTTTCTTTTCTTGCTCGCGCTACCAACAGTGTTGCTCAAGAAGGCAGGGGAGTCAGTCTATCTCCTCTTCATCTGTTAGAAAGGAAAGGCTTTTTCATACTCTAAATTTACGCATTAAGTATCATCAACACACCCGTCAGTTATATTGTAATTGTTACTGTGGCGTAGAAGTCATCAGAACATCCACAAATGATTTTGAAGACTTTTCTGCTGCAGTCACCTTCTACGGTGCCTATGTTTCGATATTTTCCTACATTAAAATATTGGCGATGCGTGTATTGGTATCGATATGGTTTTGACTGTCTTCGAAGAATCGATGTGTCGGAATCTCTTTAGCCAATTTTCAAGTATCGGTATCGCCTTAGACAAGTTTGTGCATCGATCCCAATCACTGTGTACATGTGTGCTTAGAGGTGAGCTTGACAATACTAAAGAGCAGTATTTACAAAATTACCTATGTCTCCAAAATATTAACATATATGAAAAGTATTATGAATCACACTCACATGTTTATGTAAATAGTGCCTTGTTAGTGGCTCACCGTGTCCCATGTCAGGTGTTCGTGTTACAGAAGTACTGTCAGTACTTCTGTAACAAATTATCAGATGTGTTATTAGTTTACTTCTTCCCACTTTCCTTCGATATTTTAATAACTGCCTTATCAGCTTCGGGAGAGAAAACGAGAGATTTGTTATTAATCTGAAATTTATTCATTTTGACGTGGAAAAATATAATGCGCAATTCTTTTATTTTACAGAAAGAATTTTACATATTTCGCTCTATTGAATTATGAAATTAGTATGATTACTCAGTCAGAATAAAAAGATACAGTTTACCATAGGTCAATCCGTAAGTTTTTTTTACAGATTTTTTCACGCCATCATGAGCAACATGCGAATGATATGATGTGTAGCCTTATTTTACTTTGTTTTGTCTTTGTGTTATTAGTTAGAAATAATTGAAAACATGAAAACTAATACGAAAATACTTAGACAACTATCTGAGTAAGGAAATTAGGTGGAACATCTTTCAAAGGGTTACGAATTGGTGATTGGGTGTGATAAGATATTTGAAATACAACTAGATAATTGTTATGAGGAAAATACACAAGATAGATCAAATTGATAATAGATAAGATAATGAAAACAATAAATCTTTCTACGTGATTCCCACTTCATTCAATGAGAAACAACTGGAATCAGAACAAAAAAAATGCTTCCTCTTTCATTTCGTTCATGTTATTTTTGTTTCGATTGGTTTGTTTTCTATTTTCATTCGACCTTGCTATCTACTTTTCCCTATTTTTCTCCATGTTGGCAATGTCTTTGTATTACATTAATAGATGTAAAGAACAATGAGAGAAATCAGGAAAAAACGCTCATGCATTTTTTTTTTTCTCATTCATTCATCTCGCATCGTCAGTTCCAATCCGATAATGACAAGAAAACATTGTAGAGAGGCCTCCAGCGAAGTAATCAAGAGCTAAGGCCTTGAGTGGTAAGGTGACGTAATCACTGAAGTGCAGAGAAGTCTGTGAAGTGTGTTTATTTTCGGTGGAAAATGCGGTATAAATGAAAAATGGGCAAAGTAACAATGCTGGGTCGTTTTGCGGCTGAGTGTGCTGATTGGGCATCCTTATCTCTCGTGTCGCGGCGAATCAGCGCCGCGGACCTCGGCTTGCTTGCCTGTCGGCTGACTCGTTGTAGGGGTAAAAACGCCGAGCGAGGCTGCGCCCAAGGTCTATATAAGTACTTATATAGACCTTGCTTATACAGACCTTGGCTGCGCCGATGTTGAGTGCGGTAATTATGCGGAGCGAGGTACCGCCGGTGCCGATGTGATTGTGGCGTCCGCCCAACATTCTAACGCTTATATAGTGCGTTGTATACAAAATTTTAAGAATGAAATGATATAGGACTTTCAAAAAACAAATCAGAAAAAATAATAGGAACAGGGGCTCCGTGTGAAGCCTTAACACTTGCCATCGTGAGATTCGATCTCACTGTTATAGTATTTAAGTTGAATAATGAAGAAGTTATGAGTTATATACCCTCCCCCTTTCTCTCTCTCTTTTCTCTATCTATATATTTCTCTATTTCTCTTTCTTGTTTTTCTTCTATCTCACTCACTCATTCGCTTTTTCTTCCATTCTCTCTCCCACCTCTCTCTCTCTCTCTCTCTCTCTCTCTCTCTCTTTCTCTCTCTCTCTCTCTCTCTCTCTCTCTCTCTCTCTCTCTCTCTCTCTCTCTCTCTCTCTCTCTCTCACCCACTCTCCCTCAGCTCCCTCTGTCTCTCTCTCTTTGTCCCCCTTCTCTCTCTGTCTATCCCTGTCTTCCCTCCTCCCCTCCTTCCGTCCCTTCTTCGCTCCCTTCCTTTTCCTTCTCTTTCTCTTTAACTCATTCTCACTCTAATTCTATCTCACTCCTCTATATATCCCTCCCCACCTCTATCTTTCTCTCCCTTCCTCCCTCTCTCATCCATCCTCTCTTTTACTGTCTCCCTCCATCTCTATTTTTTCTCTATCTATCTATCTATCTCTGTTTTCTCTATCTATCCAACTACTTCTCTTTCTTTTTTCTTGCTTTCATTCCCTCTCTCTCTCTCTTTCACTCCCCC
>NC_091569.1:21814835-21817335 GCF_042767895.1 Penaeus vannamei | reverse complement strand
GGGGAAAAATGCAGAAAGATTCTGCAAAGGTTTGACCACAACAATATCAGCCACTTCTTCTGTCATTGTTCCTTTATCAAGCCTGAGTCTCCCCTTAGTGAGGGGACCTGTTCCAGTGAGGAGCATATCTCTTGAGCTCTTTGGTTTATAGTTGGGCTGCCCATACAGCACTTTTAGTTCATACAAGTTGTTATCTAACTGCAAAGCTTCAAAATCAATAGACAGTGTCTGTGTTTCACTCTCTGCATACGTAACATTCTGGGGAAGACTTTGGCTATCACTGACAGGGGATTCTCTCTCTCGTCCAATTTGATCATCTGACTGACTCGAACTATTACTGGTCATTGATGGTGTGCGTGTGTGTTTCTGATGTCTGCGAAGCTTGGGAACAGCACCAGTATGAGCTTGAGGTCCTGAGTTATCATGCACTGTCTTAGCTTTTCTATTTGAAAGTTTATTTTCCCTACTGTCCTTTTCCTGATTGTCCCATGAAGTGACTCCTCCTTGGACTGGCTCCCATGACACATCACTAGGTTCCCCATTTGAATTTGAACTCCCTTCTTCTCTCAGCCATTTCAGGGGATCACCAGCTGCTCGTTTCCTTCTACTTCGACCGGGCTTAGAACACTGCTCATCAGAATCACTTGATTTACCTTTTTGTGATTCCCAGCTGACAGAGCTCACCCCTGCATCTGGATCAACACACTCCCAAGAGGTAAAACTTTCCCCTACTGTTGTTGTATCACTTCCTGGAGTTTGTAAGGTTTGTGTGCTTTCAGAAGATAAAGTATTGCTGAGAGACTTTTCTTGTTCACTATTTTCTACTCTGTTTTCAAGTTCAGAAAGTTCATTTCTATCACTGTCCAATAAATCTTGATACTGATTTTCCGTTCCATTTTCTAAAGGGATATTTAAATCTACATACTGTTTACTTTCATTATGACCTGCTGTTTTTATCTTATCTTGCTGGTATGTTAAGCCAGTCACACCTCCACTCTCTTCTAACCCAGTCTTATCAATACTAGATAAAACAGATTTATTTTTTGTGTCAACCTCTCGTTTCTCAAACTGCACATTTTCAGTTGCTCCTGTAGATGAAACCACTGCCTCACTCATGCTAATCAATGAGAATAAACTTAAATCTTGAGAATCACTTGTTCTATTCTCAGATATCTGATCACTTCCAACAGAAAGTAAAGCAGAATAATCCTCTGCATTTCCTGGTCTCACTAGTGTGGAAAGGGGTTTTCCAAGTCTCTCTTCTACATTACTACAAAATTCATACATAGCTGAATCTTCTTCATCTAAGTTATGAATGATAGGAGTTTCAGTTCCATTCACCTGGGAACCTCTTTCTAACTGTTGCTTTACTGCAGATCCAAAACTTGTCACCAAATCATTAAATTTTGTATCATCTACTTCTTCCTCACATGATGCTTGTAGAGCCAAGTCATCCCAGTCAGTTTCAATATTATCAACATCATTATTTGCTTCCTCAATAAGGAATTTTATTCTGTCTTCATCTGTCATATCAACAAGACCATTTTCATCAAAATTCATATCATTTTCTATATCAGTATTTTCTTCCCCAGTTGTTTTCACAGTTACTTCAGGTCCACTAACATCAACATTTTCTCTGCCTCCTTTATTTCTCACCTGACAATCTTCCACAATCTGGCTATTTTGTTGATTTTGTACAGTGCCAATTTCTTCCTCATCTTCATAGCCTTCAACAATAACATCAGCATCCTCATCTTCACATCCTTCCACTACGTTCTGAATTTTATGACTTGGAGAAAGGTGCAGATCCACTTGCTTGTGCACAACAATTTCTCCTTCTTTCAGAGGCAGATTAGGATCAACATTTTTCTTTTCCAAGGTATTATCACAGTTTTCATTTTTAATGGTACTATTTGATTGGGCACTTTTCAAGTTTGAAATAACATTCAAAATCCTACTGTTACTATCATAGTGTTCTTTCATTTCTGAGATCTTGTACTTCGGGACCCCATGTATATTCCGTTTTGCAAGTTCTTTGGGGCTGAACTTCCAACCTGTCTCTGGCTCTAAAATGTCAACTTCATAACCATGATGCAAAGCCATTATTATGTATGGCTTCATTTCCCAAGCTTGTACATTTGTATTGTCTATGATTACTGGTGTTCTGCCTTCCTGTACCTTCACAAGAGCCCGGTGTTTATTCCAACCATGTGCTTCTGGGAGCCGATGCGGATCATACCTATACACACCTTCTTCATTACAGAAAAAATCATCTGTAGAGAGAATTACACCTGAACGGCCTTTAATAATTTTGGCTAGAGTTGTCTTTCCACTGCCTGGCAAACCACGCATCAAAACCATTATTTTCACACCACTCACAATCTTATTAACAACCTCTTCTCTCTTGCTAATCTTTGCTCGAACTGGTGACTGCTCTTTCACATTAGTCCAAGGTTGGGCAGGAGGTGTCATACTCTGATTTACTGGCACCTTCAGAGGC
>NC_091569.1:21779835-21787335 GCF_042767895.1 Penaeus vannamei | reverse complement strand
CTGTGCATGGAAAGTGTGTCCCTGGAGCTTGCGCTCTTTCAACCATTGCCCACGGATGGTACATCCACACTCATCTACTCGTGGAAATAATGCAAGAGTCCATTTCTAAATGCCCATTGAGTCTTTATCTTCCTCCACGAGCTTTGTGCAAAGCTGGCGAATCATTGTCATAGCCCTGGCCTTCTTTCAAAATTTTCAGGACCATATTCCTGCCACCTGGCCCTCAGACATATTTTATCATGGTATGATGGTCACATCACCCAGATCCAATGGGTTAAGATCAGATTCTTTGAGCTCGCTGTAATGTTAGTTATGTTAAGAACATTTTGGCATTTAAGTTATTTATGTTCATGAGATAGTGTAAGATAGTTAATATGTTGGTGACATGTTTAGTACCATAGTATTGTTTATATACACAGCAGTGGAGGGAGCAGCTCTGAAGCAAGCAGTGGCACTGGCACACCTCGTGAAGATGTGAGTTGCCTTCCGTCTCGTGTCACAGAGGGAGATACTACTGACTGCTGTGAACCAATTCATCCCTTGTCTCCAACATTATCTCCGCCTGCAGAAGAAAAAAATGGTACTTTTGATGTAATGCCTGCTGTGGAGATTTCATCTGATGTGCCTGTAATGGTGAACAAACCAACACTGCCAACTGGAACTACCCACCATGGAGGCTGCTTGACTTCCTCAGATGTGGACCGAATACGAATCTTTGTCCATGAATTCTGTGTGCGGTCACTGATCCCCCATGTGGAGCGGCAGATCAGGTACTTGAACGAAGTGGTGACCAACAGATCTCGTTCCAAATCCCTCTTGAGTGCCACCAGACGCTGGCTAGGGGGCAATAAGAGCCCAGGTGCTGCTACAAACTCCGTCATCTACAGCCCTGAGGCAACAGAGCTACAGACAAGGAGACTTGGGGACCTGTGCTTTATGTTTGGCCTCTATGAACTGGCATATAATTCATTCCACACAGCCAAAAATGACTTCAAAAGTGATCAGGCATGGCTGTATTTTGCTGGTGCACAAGAGATGGCTGCACTGGCAGCCTTCATGCACAACAGTGCGGATTATCCAAAACGTTATTTAGAGAGCAGTTTACAGACATACTTGAGTGTTTGCAAGGTAAGTGAAAACCAAATTTGATCATGTTTTATTTACAGATAGGAATTATTGTATTTATATATATTAATGATGTCTTGGAACAGTAATAAGTGTAATGTAGACAGTAAATCTATGCTAGCTACAACTTTAGGTTCCTGTAGGAAATAGCATCTTGTAATTTATAAATAGCATTCTAAGTACACCAGATATTAAAGGGAACAAGATATATAGATACCGGGTCAAAAAATTACAGGGCCAGAGGTAAATCTGTATGGTAGAGGTAAGGATACTATGCTTTTTCTTCAACAAATTAATTCACAATCAGCATATGTTGACTGTATGTGAATTTTATATTCTTGATGAAAAATGAAATTGAATTAACCCAATAGTCATGGAGGGCTTGAAATTATGCAAGTGCTGTGATAGACCAAGTCACTGATGGCCCCACATAATGAAATAACCTATTCAATAGACTCATAAGAGGGAGTATGTCTTTCTCTGATAGTAGTTACATTATTTTTTGGTGTCACTATTAGATACAGGCACATAAAGTTAAAAGAAACCCATTTTTTCATGTTGTTCACAAAATACAGCTACAAGTTATTAGGTATTGCATTTGATGACCACTTGCCAGCTTTTGAGACTGCAGTTAATAGGTTGAATGACTTGTATTATTATTATGGATAGAAAATAGTATAAAGTAAATTATGATGAGATGCTAGTAAAGGAAATAATGTCATGTGACAAAAAATCTTTTACAGTTTAAGAAGGAACAAAAATGGTTATCTCTTCCAGGTGTACAACTTTGCCATTCGATCAACTTTGTTGAGCACAGAGGTCCTAAAACACTGTGGTGAATATGGAGAAGCTGCAATGATGTTTATTAAACTGACATCAGAGGAAAGTGACCTTTTATCCGCCCTTATGCTAGAACAGGCAGCTCATTGCTTCATCAATGCCAGAAGACCTCTCCCAAGAAAGTATGCATTCCACATGACTCTGGCCGGCCATCGGTTTGGTAAAGCAGGGCAACGGTCTCACTCGTTACGAGCATATAAACAGGCTTTTCAGGTTCGTTATTTTTTGTTTTTGTTTTATCAGCAAAGTTCAGTAGATTATCTTTTTCAGATTTATACTTGGATTTATTTATGTATTTGACTTATGCTTTATTTTGACTTGTTAACGCATTGGATCCCTTTGTGTCACGGAAATCACGGTGCTGAAAATATTGGCAGTGACTTACAGAAGTAGCCAACATCCTGGGAGTGTGGTGCGTAGGCCAGGCGTGCGTGAACACCCATGAGCATTGACAAAACTTTGTGCCTCCCTTGTGCAAAAAATTTTTTGTGTAAATTTTTTTAGCTTTTTGCCTTTTTTGAATATCCATATTTGTCTTTTGAAATGCTTTATTCAGATGGTAATAGCTTCTTTTCCATGCACAGACTCCATATCATCAGTGCAAGAAAAAAAATAAAAATAAAACATTTGGTTATTTGTGTGATGTATTATATTATTTCGCAATTTTCAATTTTGTGTAAAACAACCTGTGCCGCCAGTCTCAGCGGCCATGAATATGGTGTGCAGCATAGAAATGGTGTCCTCCTTGGAATCAGCATTCTTCCAGTTATGGCTTACACCCATTACATTCCACATTCGTTTATTGATGGGAATAATGTTAAAAGCCCCCTTTTAAGTGCCAAATGAGTCAAATCACACTCCAAGAGGTTTGTGCACTCATAGCAAGTCTTTTCCATCACCCTGGCCTTCGCTCATGACAGCAAGTTTGTGTCACCCGGCCCATGGCCAGATGACCTGGCTCTCAACTCAGATTTTTCCATGACAGGACTGTAACATCATCCGGATCTTAGGGGTTAAAAACAAAATATTGGCTGAATGAAATAGATGATATGGTAATAGTTTGGTGTTTTACTGTTCATAACTCATCCATCTTCCTCAGCCTTTATTTACTGAAGTATAAAAAAATGAGTTTTAGCCAGCTTTGGAAACTTGCCTAACTGCATGAAGATACAGTTCACTCCCTTTTTTACATCAGTAAAAATTACATTTTTATCAGGCCAAACACCCTCTGTTGTGTATATCTTCATGTGTGTCTGGAATGAATTAGATAGATATAGGTATATATAACTACTGGATTTCACTCAATATCTCTAAGATACAAGAGTGGAAAAGCATTTAACTACTATTTCATCCCACAGATCTATGCAACTCGTGGCTGGGTACTCGCTGAAGACCACATTCACTTCACCTTGGGCAAACAAGCCCACCATCTGAAGCAGCTGACAGAGGGACTGGCTGCATACAACAGCTTGGTGGACCAGCGAACCAAGCAGGCTGCTCCTAGTCAGCAATCCCCTACTCAACAGATGACCTATATCCGAGAGTTCATAAACACATACCACCAGTACATCCAGCAGGAATGGGACTCAGCATCAGGGCTGCCTTGTCTTCCACTACCTCTGATAGATTCCCAAGCGACAACCATCCTATTGGGGTCCCCTCAAGAGGCACCTACAAGCCCTGGCTGGACTGCAGCCTCACATGTATCTCTGGACAGTGGGGCCATTGCTAATGATAGATGGTTTGCCCTGGAGAGGGAGCTGGTTACAGAGACTCAGGGCACACTACCCATTGTATTTAGGCCAAATTTACAATTGCTTAATAAGGATACTCCAAATACACAGAGTCCCATGGTTCCTGTAAATGAGCCTGTTCTAGTTGAACTGATCATGAGCAATCCTCTGGCAGTAAGTCTGATGATTACTGATGTTCAGTTAGTGTTCACTTTCAAAGCATCTGGTGATCAGGAAATGGCTAGTGATCCTCAAGTCAAACATTCAATGTTTAAGGGATTCAATCTCCCTGCTGGTGCTCAAGAAAAAGTAAGATTAGAGCTGTATCCTGCATGCACTGGCCAGATCCTTATCACTGGGGTTCAGTACAAACTCTCCCTGACCCCTGACCTAGTTGCAGCACCTCCTCCAGGATCAACAGCAGTGCCTGTTGTCATTGAAGGCCAGCAAGCCATCGAGGTCAAGGGACCCCGGCTCAATAGCACAGCAGCTGAGAAGTGCAATGTTGTTTATGCCAGTGATAAAAGACTAGAGATAACTGTGGTTCCTCCACTGGCAAGGCTTAGTGTGATATTTAATAATTTGCCACATATTCTCAGTTGTGGTGAGCTTCATAGTGCCGATGTAGCGATAACGAATACAGGACCTTGTGCGATATCGAAACTTTTACTAGCCATTTCAGACCCTAACCACATTTACCTCTCAACCACGGAATCAGCATTAGAGGACAAGCATGTACTCACCCTGAATGAGTCTGAGAGTGTTGAAAGCAGAGTCACCAAACGTGTTCAGCCAGTTACCCTGCAAGATGGAGTGCTCAAACCCGGTGACACCATACGAGGAAAGCTCTGGCTTCATGCACCTTCATTGCCAGGTGCATTTGATGTAGAATTGCTCTTCTACCTAGAAACTCAGAACACAACAGGAAAGGGAAGGTGCGTGGTGTCATATGGTTTTCATATTAAGGTGTATATAGAAGGTAACAATTTTTTCTCTTTTTGCTTGAATAAGAAAGCTGGTGGATGCTTGAAAGCTTTGGTTCAGGTTTGTGATTCAACATTATATGTTTAGAGTAAATGGCTGTGTGGAAAGGAAAATGAATGTTATAAAAATGGGTTAAGTACTTAGATGGATAATGGAGATTGATCAATTCATTACTATTTCAGCATTTCATTGAAAAAATATTAGAAGTACATGTTAGAAAATAGTGTAATACAAAAATATTTGTTTACTATTTTTTCTTATGCTGTCAGTTGATACAATGCTGTTTCCTATTAATGTTTAATTTTTATTTTTTTTCACATTTTGCAATATATTTGTCCATGTTTCAGGTACCGCTTGTTGAGACATTTTACCAGCGTTTATGTGGAGAGAAGTCTTAGTCTAAAGGTATCATCATTAATAAGCCAGTCATTGAACAAATCAATTAGCAACCAAAACAGTGAAGAAACTAAGAACACACATACTGCCAATGTCGTTGTTGAGGCTGTGAATAACTCAGAGGTTAGTTCAGTACCTTGTTATATTTGTCAAAATTGCAGAAGTTTGTCTTTTTTTTTAAATTTATTATTATTATTATTATTTTTTTAATTTGTGACTTATTTATGAAATATAGATTATGGTATTTATATGTATATTCTTTTTACTATTCAGATCCCATAGTCTCATTTAAAACATTAGATACAAGTTGCAAGAAATTGTATATCAGTAAATTTGTATTTATCTAAACATGCAGATTACAATAGTGAAATGTACATTTTCTCCTCTTTTTTATTTTGTTTTCAAGGTTGACAGTGCTTGTGGAACTTACACCGTCATGGGTGTCAGTAGTAACAGCAAGAAGTGGGCAATCATACCCCATTCTTCATTACCAGGTGGGTGTGCACTTAGTTTGCAGAGGAATGAATTAATGCATTGGTGATGCTTAAATCTTTGCAAGCAATAGAGAAACAAAGTAAAAAACAGAAAGATTAAGTAAGAGAGAAATGGAGACAGGCACACAACATAAATGATAGTCTCAAAAGAATGTGTGAGCATGAATCTCTGAAACAGGATTGAAAATAACAAGGGCTTTACTTCATTACCCACTAGCACTGGAGACATGCTCTGCCCACTGTGGTTTTGTTTTGTAATTTTCTTTTACATGTTGATGGATCCAGAAATTGTTTAGTTACTTAGGAGTTACTTACCTCACCTGATTTCTCCATTCCTGTAATATTGTGGTTAAAGTCTTATCTTATCTAATACTATTAATAATTAATTATTATTATTCATCCTCTGGACATTTTGGACATTATAGATATTATAATGTTATGTACAACATTAATAGCCATAAAAAATAAAGAATAAAAATCTTTATAAAGTCAAGGAAAAGGGTAAACAGATGGAAATCAGGTAGGACTTGTAATTGACTCCTTGGTAACCAAGCACTTTTTGGAGTGATCAAATATGTAAACAGAATCAATAAACTAAAATCATGTTGGGCATGACATGTATGCGCTACTGTATCAGGAGCTTGAGACCAACTAAAAATTTTCTACATGATCACCCATACATGTTTTAGGTGAAGAGATAGTGGGGCTTCAATTAGAGGTAGCCAGAAAACCTGTTGACAATGATTAGTGTTAGGTATTTTATTATTATTGTTGCTAGTGTTTTAATTTTTTGGATTATTATTATTATTATTATAATGATCCCCATCATCATCATTATTATTATAATCATAATCATAATCATCATTGATTGTCATTATTAGAATTATTATAAATGGTACCATTATTATTAACCCTTTGGATCTGGGTGCTTTGCTACCCACACATGGCCCAAAATCCAGGCATTAGGCTTACTTGAGTAGCCTCTGTCATGGATGTGTGGTTTGTGGGTCAGGTGCACACAAACACTCAA
Source organism: Penaeus vannamei (assembly GCF_042767895.1). NCBI lineage: Eukaryota > Metazoa > Arthropoda > Malacostraca > Decapoda > Penaeidae > Penaeus > Penaeus vannamei. The sequence goes on along the minus strand of NC_091569.1, from coordinate 21,780,733 downwards.
GTGTAGTGTTAAGACCCCTTGCCTCCCCTTTGCAATGTTTTTATCTCTGCTATTTTGCCATATACCAGTGTATGTATTTGTAATTATCATCATAATTATAACAATAAAGTACCTACCACTTGCCATCTAACCATCACCCCCTACCCCACCATGTTGCCTCCCTTCTATTGCCCTGTTCCCTTTCACCTATCTCCCTTGTCACTATTTTACTTTGGATAAGACAAACTGTGACATCAATGGGTTAAGTGTAGAAACATTTGCTTAAGTGTACATGTAGTTGGACTTTTGCTTCTGACCATACATATCCAGGTTAACCCCATGTCGCCGGTCATGGCATGCATGTACATGCCTTGCTCTATTGTGTGTGTTGAATTTAGTAATTATTTTTATATATAGATGGCTCCATAAGTACTAAGTCACCAGTGAGCCAATTACGCGAACTACCTCTCACCTGTTCACCCTTTTCCTTGATTTTAGATAATATTTTCTTGTAGTTCATACTTCTATTACTAATGTCGATAACAATATAGTAATTATAATGTTTATAACAAAAATAACAGTGTCAATATTGATGGCATTAGTTAAAAAAAAAAAAAAAAAAAAAAAAAAAGTGTTTGCCTGCTTTTTCAAGGAAAAGTGAGGTCGCAAGATCTACTAATAGACTTCTTTGTGGCTAAGCATTGGCAGAGCCATCTATGTGAAGAATGTTTAACCAAGCATTGCCAAAGTGATCGCACCATTTTCCTGTCGACATTGGGTTAATATGAATTTAGAGTGGATAAAGCAGTGTGCTATTAATAGAAATAAATAACAAGTGTGACAATTACTTTCTAATAATATTATATATGATAATTCTTTCTTTAGTGTATTCCTAAGATCTGGGAACTTTTTTGCATTA
>NC_091569.1:21772335-21774835 GCF_042767895.1 Penaeus vannamei | reverse complement strand
TGTATATATATATATATATATATATATATATATATATATATATATATATATATATATATATATATATATATATATATATATATATATATATATATATATATATATATATATATATATATATATAACATATATATATAATATATATATAATCGGCGTGTCCACACCGGCGTGTGGACACGCCCTGGCCCTGTACCAACTCCTGGCCCCTAGCCCCCTGGGGTTAATGGGAGGCTCGGGGGAGGTGGGCCTTGCCAGATATAAACCAATCGGCAGTGCCACAATTAAATGGAAAGGCTGGGAGGAGGGGAAAAGCCCCTCCCACCCAGCAAGTGAGGCGGACTGTGGGCCCTGCTGGGAGGGCGACTGCTGGAGCGCAGGCTGGGAACGGGAACTACCCGTCTCGCCTGCGCTCTGGTGGCCGCCAGCCCAGAGTGAAGCTTGTGGGGGAAAGCCCTCGGGAACCCCACAGGTGGATGATGGGGCACGCAGCCCGCCACCCCCTTTTATATGGGGCAGCGTCGGTGGGGGTGGCAGAGGTGGCATCCACCCGGAGCGACTGCCAGAGGCTGAACCTCAGGTGGGAAGTTAGGGTGGGGGCTTGGAACGTCTGTTCTTTACGTCAGGATGATCGGTTGCCTCTACTGTCGAGGGAACTGGGGAGGCTGAGAGTTGAGGTGGCTGCTCTCTCGGAGGTGAGGAGGCCTGGCAGCGGCATGACCTGTGTAGGTGGCTACACCTATTACTGGTCGGGCCGCAGCGATGGCCACCATCTCCAGGGAGTAGCCATTGCCATCTCCAGCAGACTCCAGCCCTCGGTAGTAGAGGTTACTCCTGTTGATGAGCGTATAATGGTATTGAGATTGAAGCTATCTTTTGGCTTCATGTCTCTTATTGCTGTGTACGCTCCTACCGATGTTTGTAAACTTGACGTGAAAGAGATGTTCTACTCCAAACTTACATCTGTGGTAGACAGATGTCCCCGACGAGATATTCGCATTGTTCTGGGCGACTTCAATGCGGTATCGGGCTGTGATCGAGCTGGCTATGAGATGTCTGTCGGTCCCCATGGTTCAGGAGCTGATGCCGGTAGCGAGAATAGCCTCCTTTTCCGGGACTTTGCTAGGTCCCAGAAATTGAGGATTTCTGGCTCCTGGTACCAGTGCCCAGACCCACATCGCTGGACATGGTACAGTGATGCGGGTAACGCAGCCAAGGAGATCGACCACATACTTGTTAGCACTCGTTGGAGGATCCTTCAGAATTGCAGGGTGTACAGGAGTGCTGAGTTCTGTGGTACTGACCATAGATTGGTTGTGGCTACCCTCCGGGTCCACTTCAAAACCCCCCAGCGGTCAAATGATCACCCTAGGGTGTTTCATTTGGACAGGCTGAGGGAGGGGGAGTGTGCCCGCGGGTTTGCTGAGGCAATCTCTGATCGTTTCGCAGTGCTTGGCAGTCTGACAGACCCTGTTCTTCTGTGGGATACCTTTAAACGTGAAACGCTTGATGCAGCTCAAGATACGATTGGTGTACGCCCGAGAGCAGTACAGAATTCCATCTCGCAGGAGATACTGGAAGCCACAGATGCATGTCGTGCGGCTCGTCTGACAGGGGATCGGGAATTGCACCGTTCTCTTGTGCGCAGAACTCGGTCCCTGTTAAGAAGGGACAAGGAACAGTTTATTAGGAGTCTTGCAGAGGAGGTAGAAGGCCATTTCTTAGTAAATGACCTTCGTCCTGCATACCAAGCCCTGAGAAAGCTGAACTCCAAGCCCTCTTCACAGGTGACAGCAGTTCGCTCAGTAAGTGGTCAGATCGTTTCAGATCCTGTTGCGGTGCGGGAACGTTGGGCTGAGTATTTTGAGCAGCTGTACCAGGTTGACCCACCAACAGTTAACTTGGATGCGGGTAGTGTCGAGATCCCGCTGCCGGATCCACCTATCAGTGAGGACCCTCCCTTCCTAACTGAAGTTAGGGGGGCGATTTCCAAGCTGAAGTGTGGTAAAGCAGCTGGTATCTGCGGCATACCAGCTGAACTGTTGAAGGCTGGTGGTGAACCTATGGCACGGGGGTTACATGCTGTCCTGGCTGCCATCTGGCAGTCCGGTTCCGTTCCTCCTGACCTGTTGAGGGGTGTGGTCACCCCTCTCTGGAAGGGGAAGGGGGACCGTTGGGACTGCAGCAATCACCGAGGCATCACACTGCTCAGTATACCAGGCAAGGTTCTCGCCCACATCCTTCTGAGACGTATCAGAGACCATCTACTGAGGCACCAGAGACTGGAGCAATCCGGATTCACTCCTGGTAAGTCCACAATAGACTGTATCCTCGCGCTTCGAGTCATTGTAGAGCGCCGTCGTGAGTTTGGGCGTGGGCTGCTTGCAGCCTACATCGACCTCAAGAAGGCGTTCGATACGGTGCATAGGGAGTCACTTTGGGAGATCCTGAGGCTGTGAGGAATACCAACAAGGATTATTGGACTAATAGCAAGCCTGTATAC
>NC_091569.1:21734835-21759835 GCF_042767895.1 Penaeus vannamei | reverse complement strand
GATATGTGTTCTGTTACTTCTTTTTTTCTTTCTTTCTTTTTCAAGGACAGATCTCGTCTATTAGTTACTTTTTTTTCCAAGTATTGCATACAGAGAGATAGACGGATTTATACCATAGGTATTGGCAAGGAAGGAAATGGATTACCTGTTTTTGTATTTAAAAAATTTCCTGAATATGGAATGGCTTGCTGGCAGAGGAAATTAGACATTAGAAGCTAGTATCTTATAGAATGAAATAAATTGCTTCATATTGGGTAGAATTTTTTTGTTTTGTTTTTCCCACTTGAAAGAAATCCCATGAAGTGTAGTTTCATACAGCACTTTTTGTGGAACTTCAATTCAGTACATCTTCTCTATTTGCAAATTATATATGCCTTCATGAAGTCAGGAAGATGCTTTAATAACAAATAAAGTTTTTTTCTCTGACTTTGCAGAGCAAGTACTGGGCTATGGAGAAAGCTGCCACCTTTGTGTCAAGTGCATTCAGCAACAGAACCCCAGTGCTAAAAAACTAGTCTTCTCACAAGTACCATTCAGTAAAAGCCAAGTAAGCAAATTTATGTAAATAGTTAGTTATCGATTCATAGGTAGGTAAATAGTTGCCAACATATATTAGTCCAAATAGAGTAACAAAACTGAAGTTATATTTATTGTTATCCCGAAATATTATACTGGACAAATAGTTGCAAACAAACATATAAACCCTTTCTGCTTCTCCTTTAGATTCCAATGAGTTCTTGGTGGCGTTTCACCTTAAGAGAACGGATTAAACTCCTGGAACTTTTGGCTGACCCTCCGCCGCCAAGTCCAACGGCTGATCACATTCCTCCACCCCCAACTCAGGCTCAGAAGGACACAGAACACATCCTTAGTACCAACAGTATAGATATGGTTCTTACTGTCTTGTGGAAGGTGGGTGAACTTGAACCCTTAAAATTGTATATGGTGAAACTATAGACTTCTTATCCGTTGGATCTAGTTGTATCAAGGCAATCACATGGCTGAAAATACAGGCATTAGGCTTAGATGAGTGGTCGCTCTGCAAGACGAACACTCATGTGCCATGATAAAACTGCTCTATGTTATTTTGCATAAACATTTTTAGCTTTCTTGCCATATTCCACTGTCCATACATGTCTTTTGATGTGATTGATGTTAATCGACTGTTATCCATATCATCTCTCTATGTAGTACAAAGTGCGCCACTGGTCACTGTGGCCAGGAATATGATGCTGAGCATGGAAATGGTGTCCTCACTGAAGCCAGCACTCTTCCAGTCATGGCTTATGAACATTACATTCCATACTTGCTTATCCTGGTCACCTGGCCCGCAACCATTTTGTCCCATGACGGCAGGTTCATGTCACCTGGCCCTCGACCCATATTTTTCCTCTATGTGGTCATGTCACCCAGATCAAAGGAGTTAATTCTGGAGGCACCATATTCTTGCCATGACTAGTAAGAGAAATGGAGTCTCTGTGCTGGCGCAGTGGTAACATGCTAGCAATGAATGGTAACCCCGGCCATTCCTTGCACATGGGGAGATTTGGGCAAAATAAAACAGACAGTATGTTGCAGCAAAGAATATCCATTGGAACAAATGGAATTAAAACTAAATCTTAAATCTTAAAATCTTATATTTTCTCTTGGAAGAGAAGGCCAATGCTATAAATTGAAAATTATTGTTATTGATATTACTCTTGTTATTGAGAAAAGACGTAGACTGGTGATTACTTGAAACATGAAACATGTAAATACGTAGTGTACAGTTGCTGGCCCCCAAAATGGTCTACAGTATGTTGCAGCAAAGAATATCCATTGGAACAAATGGAATTAAAACTAAATCTTAAATCTTAAAATCTTATATTTTCTCTTGGAAGAGAAGGCCAATGCTATAAATTGAAAATTATTGATATTGATATTACTCTTGTTATTGAGAAAAGACGTAGACTGGTGATTACTTGAAACATGAAACATGTAAATACGTAGTGTACAGTTGCTGGCCCCCAAAATGGTCTACTCTCTTTGAAACTGCGTCTTAAAAGGTCTTCTTGACACTTTAGGTCTCATGGGATAAGATGGATAGACTGAGAGGATTCATGTTGTGGGAAGGGTTAGAAGAGGAATATGAATTGTTAATTGAGGAGATTGAGGGGAGTTAGGTCTGTGGTATGAAGTATGGTGAGGGTTTTGAAAGTATATATCTATTATTAAGGTGTGCAGATTTAAATAATAGGTCTGAAAGGATGCCATCACATTTTTTACTCACCATTATAGTGACTGTGGAGCTAGTTAAAGTCATCTTTGATATTGGAAAAAGTTTAGGTATATATACAGCTCTATTTAGTATAGAACAGAGTGTGTGCATATGTGGATGCAAGTCTCTTTGTGTGTGTGTGTGTGTGCGTGTGTGCATGTGCGGATGTGCCTGTGTGTGCATGTGCATATCATTCACTTGAGCATACATGGTTCTCAAGGCAGATATCCTAGAGTACTGACTCGCACTTAGGGTTTTCAACAAAATTTTTATATTTTATGCCCAATTTTATTTTTTATTTTTATTTTTTCTTTCTTTGTCATTTAACCCATATTGACAGGTAAGGCTATTGCCATCGTGTTGTAATGATTTATGACTTGTATACACATCATGGCTCGCTCTAGTGAGTGAGCAGGTGAGCCAGCTATACACAACACACACCCTGCCAAAAAGGCTAGACAATTGCATAATGATAACATCACAAAATTCTGGCCCCATCATATTAGGGATAATATAAAGTGGTATTTATATGTTTCAAGTTTCATGGCAGTCACAAATAAATTAAGAGCATTATTTTCTTGTATTTCAATAGACCTAAGAAAATCCATTATGGTGGTAAACTCACAGACGCAGATCCAAATCCTACAAAACACATATTCTATGGTCTTGAATTAAGAATATCTAGAATGCGCTTGCAAAAAAAATAAGATTGACAGAATAGAAAAAAAAATCAATTAAAAAACAGTAAATTGTTATTTTAGGTTTCTCCAGGCCAACAAGAATACTCATTCTTTGATTTCTACCTGGCTATCATAATGCAGACAGAATTTCTGTTTTTCATCAAGCTGATTTCACTTTGTATGTGAAAAAATTATTATTTAAGGTAATCCAATATTAATGTTAAATGCATATAACCAATATTTTAACTAAAAAAGGAAAAAGAGAGAAAATAAATCTTCATAGAAATAATGTATAGAATTACATGTAGTTGTTAATAAGTTATACACATGAATTATATTTCTCTCAGTAAATTGCTTGCATTTATGGGGGATATTCTTGGTCAGTTCTGCACATGCTGCAGTTCCAATAGTCAATATCTGTTTTGTAGTCTTCTTGTTTTCCACATATGCACATTATAACATTTGTCAGTTCATGCAGAAATCATGACCATAGCATTAATGACTATGAGAAATCATTAGTATAGCATTACCACTTTCAATGTAATAAGAAAAGTAAATTATAATGTAAAATACCACTAATAAGTTGTTCATCAAAAAGGGGTGTGACATAGATTTTGGGATTTAATTTTCTAAATGCCCTTATGTGCATTGTACATCAGTCAGATGATGAAACTGAAGTTAGGAGCTGTAGACCTGACTCTAGGAATATTCTTTTGTTGGAATTCTAACTTGCCCATTGGTTCTGAGTGTATGTACTGTCCATTTTATTTTTGCTCTGTCTGTTTCATTTACACATAGATGAGTTCACAAAAACTCAGCCACCAAAGAGTGTATAGGCCTACCTTATTGTGGTGGATTACCCGAAACTTGATTTTGTGGACAGAAAATTACTTTTAATATTACTGTTATTTTAGCTATTAACAGTATTGTTATTACTGATGGTATTGTTATTATAACAGTAAAAAAACAGTTAGTAATAGAAGTCTTTGGAGACTAGCCATTGGTGGATCCATCTTTGTATAAGCACAATCTGTGAAATGAAATCAGTGGACTTCCGATATAGATATACCCGCCTAGTGTGAATTGGTAAACACCTGTTCCAAGTGAAACAGTTGTTTTCATTTATACAAACTGACTCCTGCTCATTTTGTTATCAAATTTCATGCTTCTACAGGGGGAACGAGGAGGCCACACCATCTGGGGACAGCACAGCATCTACCTTGAGAATCTGGGTAACAGTGCAAGCATACCCCAATCACCAGTCATCCTTACAGGGGAAGAAGAAAAGCCTCCTGTGAGAATCATCCCAGAAACCCCTCCTTCACCAATACAGTCCCCTGTCCCCCCACCGTCTCAGCAGAAACATCTTGTCAAAGTTGCTGCTGATTTTCCTCAGGGGATGGAACATGATTTTCTGGCCAATAGGTAAGCATAGATCATTATTAGTACCATTATTTAGATTACTGTAGTCTGGGTAATTGTTATATGATACAAACCTACTGCCTTCTCTCATTATGCAATAAAATGGTCCATTTTAGATAAGCACTAATAAAATTGTAATAATAGTACACTTTCATTCCTTGTCAAGCAGATTATGCTGCCTTGAGTTTGTGTTGCTCTTGTATAATTGCACTGCATGTCAGCTGTCAGCCCATCTCAACCTTTGTCCAGAAGGCATATCAAACAGGTATGTGTATTGGTCGTGTTAAATGAGGTTTGGTTATGATCGAAAGCAGATTTCACTTTTTTGTACAAAAGTATGTTCTTTGAAACAATACACCATATTTTCATTCTGTAAGAATGTAATCCATTCATGCTGGATGATGTCTAACTGTATTGTGAACTGAGCCCAAAGTCAAGTCGAGTGTCTTCTTCTGGGAACCAATTCTAAATTTTATGCACTAAATAGATATTCACTTCTTTGGCTCAAACAAAAGTAAGTTTTAATAGTCTCATTTCTTTTAAGAATTGTGTGTTGCAGCAAAAAGCATAGATAACTGTGTAAATCAGTTTAATTTTTCCCCTGAGTGGCTGCCTGCACATAATGCTCAGTGTGGTGTTTGATACAATACATGGCAATTTTGTCATGAATGGGTATAGGAAGACAGCTGTCTAATTATCATGAAAAGTATCTTACAGTACAACAGCAAAGCCATTTGTAGCACATGTCTTTGTTTTTCAGCAATGGAAATTCAAGCAGCCACATGTACTCCCCTCAAGCAAGTACTAGGCTCCTTTATGTGGGAGGAACTGTGAGAAAGATTTCCTTGGTGCCTTGGGGATGCAGCAAAGTTCCTGTACGTGCTCTGGTCACCACCCCTGGGACATACAGTCTTGGAAACTTCACTTTAACTGCTCTTCGGTCTCATGCCACAGTTTCAGAGTCCCCTGTTGTCCAGAACTGTCAGTTACAGACAGCTGTTACAGTCAGACAGGCAGTAAGAGTTGATCATCATCATCACAACACATGATGTTCTCATATTACGGATGAAAGTTGACTAATTTTATTTTTTCTTTCTTTCTTTTTTTATTTTAGGTGATTTGTCAAATGAAATACTAGTGCCTGTGTCCTAATGCTTGCATATTAGCCAATACAGCATATAAATTTTGAAACTCAGTGCCCCAGCCCTTTTCAACATTCCTCTGCTCATGCTGTATCGCAGCTGCTCTGGGATGTGGTTTCACTGTATTAGAACTTCTTAGACAAGAAAAGAAAAAAATACACACAGTTAGAAATTACATACCCATTTCACAAAAAATGCATAAATAAGAAAATGGTAATTTTGTTAAAAACTGTTGGTTTTATAATTAAAGTTGATCAGCTGCGTATGGGTAGGTTTCGTAAGCTCTAAGTAAATAGTTATGTGCGCTGAGAGTTTTATTTAATTTTAAAGGAATCAGGTTTCCCAGATCTGAAAGTTGGTAATTAATTTGTTGAATATCTATGTATTTTTTATTATTATTATTATTATTATTATTATTATGATTATTGATAGAATGCATTAGATTTAGATAATTTACTCAAGTATGGTAGGTAAAAGAGTATTTGTTTTATTTGGCAACAGATTTTTTGCAACTTGCCATAAGAATAATGAATATTATATGGTGCATTATATCTTCTGAGAGAAAGGATTTATTTATTATTATTTTATTGTTGTTTTTTTCCCCCTGCATTATGATTTCATTGTTCAGGAAAGAGTGATGTGTTCGTGTTTGAACTGCATGATGAGTGCCTTCAGAATTGTGTGAGAATGTTTATTTATAACTACCTGGATGTTATTTTGTTAGACTTTTATCTCAGAAAACAGTGGTGAATAATTATACTAGTCAGCAAATGTTGTTAAAAGGATGAAGAAAATGTTTATGATATATAAAAAATGGAAATGCAGATGTAAGTATATAGGAAAGGTGCAAAACATGTTATTGTCTTTTTTCCCATTCTTAGTTGGTAATTTTTAGTGTGAATATATAGCAAAACAGTAGAACTTTGGGATATAACTGAAAATTATTTTGTGCCAAAAAGGGAAAGGTTAATATATACAGTAAGCAACTGGTCTTGAAGAATATGTAATGATGTTCCTTTTTGTACTCATTTCAGTGCATTCCAGAGGGACATACAATCAGAAAATGCATATGTAAAAAACTAAGATAAATTCAGATTCACAATGCCACAGAATCTAGGCTTCAATACTCCTGTTTTACATGTGTCATTTTTATATTATGTGGATAGTATATACTTCTTAATGATATTACAGTTGAAAAAGTTTATTGGTAAAGTTTTGTTCTGATGAGAAAGAATCACTTTACGAAAGTATGCTGTGATGTTTTTAGTACACATTTTCTTGAGTATTCTTGAGGAGGAAGAATACTCACTATTGGAATTAATGTAATTTTCAGTAATAAACAACATGGATGGCCAATATTAGAAGTGTTTTTTTGAAATATCAATACAATTTTTGACACATTTATTTTAGGGTTCATATGTAAATGAAATCAGAATCCTTGCATTACAGTGTTAGGAACTCAGAAATATGAAAAAATATATATGCACTGGAATTTCATTATGATAATTTTTATTTAGGGGAATAACAATATCTCATAATGAATTTTAAGGCAGTAATGCTGATTTGAAGAACATTATATGGAGATTAAATTATAATTTGGTAACCTGAAAGGAGTGCAGGAAGCTTGAAATCTTCGAATTTCACTTTATATTGAGACAGCTATAACTACAAAACTTTGTATCATGGAGAACTGATACAAATGGTAAACTTAATTAGAAAATCACCAACCATTTTCATAATGTTTTAAAATATGGGGACTATTTGGGTACTGAGGACATATAGAACCTGAAGACAAATCTCTCAGTTGGTAAAACATTAGCAAGCCATGTGATTACTTAAAGTAAAGAAAGTGATTGCAGAGTATTAAACTTAATAACTGTTGTTTGTTATTTCTTTTCTTTCTTTTCCTTTTTCTTCCTATTCTTTGTTTAACAGAGGTCTTGTTTAGTTAAAAAATTGTAGCACTTTAAATCTGATTATTTAGTGGAAGCAAACAATGTTTTCTTAATTATTTAATATTCTTCAAAGACAAGTACGCTGAATGCATGCAGTTTGAACTTTCAGTTAGGTCTTGAGTCAGGACTATTTGCAGATATCTAAACCTGTACACAAATTTCAAGGATAAAACACTCAGTGATAAATTGGAAACTTGAACTGTTCAGTGGAATGGCTTGATGTTCAAGAATGGTTCAGTGTTGCTCAGCCTGGTTGTGCTGTGTTTAATTCCTTTGTATTTTTTAAAATATATTTGGACATAATGGTGAAGTTAACAGTTTTCTTAAATGAATAATTCTGAAAATAAGATCTTGGAAGATCTATAAAACATCAATTCCAGTGGTCGCACTTGTATGTACTTTTAGAAGTATGGTAGTATTATCTGCTATGCACATAGAGCATCTGTACTAGTTAAAAACATGTCACTTATCATGTTTGAGCATACATTAGTGTGTTCCACTCATTGCTCTTTAGTGTAAAGGAACTTTTTTTTATATGTACAGAATATATTAAACATTTTTAGGAAAACTTCCCTTTTTTAAATCTGTATCCATTCCATCTTCCTAAAATGGAGATTATGCAAATTGTTATGAATATATGTAAATAATATAATGGACCTTGAAGTTATGAAACCATTATATATATATGAATATATAGGCAGTATATATATATGTAAAGTGTGTAATACAATTTTGTGGAAAACTGTGTCTGCAATTGATTACATTTTGGGACCTTTGAAATAAAGTGTTTATGTTCATTTTCTCTGATACTAGTTTTAATAACCATGTATTGAATAAAAATTGTAAGAAAGTATTCATATGTTTTTTAAAAGGCCTCCAGTGCCTCATAAAGGTAAATAATGCTTTACTATAGAAAAAAAAAGAAAGTAATGGTAATTGCAAAAGAAAAGACATAACTTATATTTTTATTACTTCACATCTACTACCAACCTAATCCCTTGTTTGTTGTTGCGTGTGTGTGTGTGGGGGGGAGGGCTTAGGAGATGGAGACTGAGGCCCAATGTAGGGGATCGCCCTTACCTTCGGCCTCAGCCCTCACCTCAATTAATTTTACATGATCTTTTCTTTTCCCCCTTTCCTTTTCCTTCTCTTATTTATCTCCTGTCCATTTCCTAAGGTGTAAGAGGCGTGCTTAAAGGATGAAAGGTTGGCTTTGTGTCAGTTGTGAATGGCCTCCGGGAGCCATAGGCACGGTAAATTACTTAGCTTTAACCCCTTATGGAGACCTGACTTTTTCTTTTCCCCATTCATTTCAGGCTTACCATGGAAGATTTTTTACCCACATAAGACTAGCCCCCCTAAACCATTGCTCCTTGTGATCATTCCCGGCATAAGAGACGGTGAAAGACCCAGTGTAGGAGATTACCACTACCTTAGGGCTCAGCCCTTGTCTTAACAAATTTTACATGGTCTTTTCTTCTCCCCCTTTTCTTTTCTTTCTCTTCTTCATTTCCTTCATTCATCCCCTCCAACCCCTTGCCTGTTGTTGTTGTGGGGTGGGGGGGCTTAGGAGGAGAGGACTGGGACCCAATGCTGGAGATCTCCTCTACCTTGGGCCTCAGGCCTCGTCTCCTCAAATTTTGCAGTCTTTTTCCCCTCCTGGTTTTTGGTTTTCGTCCCTACTCCAACCCCTTCCACTATACACTTCCTAAAGTGTAAGAGCCGTGCTGAAAGGGTGAAAGTCTGACTTTGTGCCAGTCCTGAATGCCCTGGGGGAACCATGGGCACCTTGTTCCCGTTTTAATTGTCTAGCCCTTTCCCCTCGAGGGAACCCTGAGTGCTGGACTGGTTCTCTCCCTAACAAAGTCTAGGCTTACCATGGCCAATAATGAAGACGTTATACCCTTGTTAGGGCCAATGAGGCTTGGTCCTTCATGAAATAGCCCCAACAACTCAAACTCGCCCAGTTCCCTGACCCCAGGCTCTCCTTCGACCATGACTCTGAACACTGCAACTACTACCCTCCCGTCAATGCCTACTAGTACATTATCCTTCAAAGTCAAGACAATCTCCAGAAGATATTCCTACTCTCCCAACATTCTCAACTTCATCACCTTTACCCCTACAACCTTCTTCATTAATCTTCACTTACTCGCCTACCTCACAGACTATGATGCAATATCAGTACAATGCTACTCCATTCCTCCAAGAGGTCATCGTAAAAAAAAAACACCAACATTGCCAAAATTACTTTCCGTAGACATGACCTCTTTAATGTTTACATTGGTGGAGAATCCCTCCCTTTCCGACCGTTATTAACTTCCTCCCGGTCAATGTCAAAATTGATGCCGTTTAGGGCATCCTGCCAAAAACTGCCGTTCCACAGCCTGATGCCCTCTGTGCCCAACCAGGTCATAACCGATCAAACTGCTCTGCACAGTCACGCAAATGCGCTAACTGCAACAGCCCCCATAATATATTTTATAGGGGCTGACCCACGTACAAGTTTGAGTCTGAGGTGTCAACTCTCCAATTGACACCGTAAATCCTCGTCCACCCTCAAAGCCCACTACACCCGCTCCCTCCCCACTCAAAGTGACAGCCGATATCCATCCTCCTACAACTCATATTACCCTTACCCTCCTTCCTCCTACTCCCTCCCAATACAGCCCTCCCATCCCTTCCACTCTCCCCGTGGATACACACATGAATTCTCATGTCACAATTACGCCCTTTCCCAGATCCTTCACCTCCTGATACTACCCCCCCTCAATTCCTTATCTCTCCCCCTAGCTCCTTCCTCTTCAAAAACCCGCATGTAACCGTTATCACTTATAGATCAACTGAGTTATAGCTCTTCTAAATTGGATTATTCGCAGTTACCGTTCTTTCTTCTTATAACCTATCCATTATTTACCTCCAAGAGATTTTTCTTACACATCCACCTATACCAATTTCCAACTAGAATTTTGTCTCTTCCTCACACTCCCTTTATGTCTGGTCTATACTTATCCATCAGAAAACACCTTATATCATATCTCCCTTTCAAACCACTATCCCGTGTTATTCGCATTTTTCTTCGCCGTTGGATCATAGTCATTTCAGTCTACTTCTCCCCTTCCCACCCCATTGACTTTGTTGCCTTTGAAACTAATTTCCCATCTCCAGGCACCTTTCCTCGTACTTGTTGATTTTAGCTGCTGCCACACTCTGGGGTGATTCTATCACCACCTCCTGTGGCCGATCCCTAGAATGCTTCCTCTCCACAAATGACCTTATTCTTAATTCAGATCGCCCCATATGCCTTGACCTCTCTCTATGCTTCCCTCCTCTCCATTTAGATTTTCATTGGTCAGTTCTAGATCACTTTCCCTATAGCAGGGGTCGACAACATTCTGAACATAGTGTGCCAGTTTATAATTAATGCCTTCTTATTGATAATTAAACCTTGAGTGCCATTTGTTTTCATTTCAGCTAAATATATTTTCCTGCACATGCATAACATAAATGTAATATTTTTGCAGCATTTAGTATTCTTTGTAACAACAAAAACAAAAAACGTATATGTTTTACAATGTTAGATTTATACTCACCATATTAATATCTGGACACAATTGCTAATAGCAAGGCCAAGGCTACCTTCTTTATACAACGGAATTCATCAGACAGTGGTGTCTGGGAACTTAATATGAAGGCTGCATGATCATTTGCAGTAGTTTCCAATATTTATCGATTTTATAATTTAGCATATTGACCCATTCACTCATCAACTCCTTTACCCATCTTTAACCTTTTCAATAGTACTCTAGACCATAGGTCAGCAACCTTTTGAACATTGTGTGCCAGTTTATAATTAATTAATGCTTTCTTATTCATAACCTTTCATGCCAGTTTTATTTCGGCACTGTATACCCAAATGTATTTTCATGCACGTGTATAACATAAAGGTAATATTTGTGTAACATTTAGTATTCTTTGTAACGAAAAATCTGTTTTATAAGTTTAGATTTATAACCATATCAGTATCTGGACACACTGAGCTTCAAACAACCCTCAGAGTGATCTGTAGTAAGCCTGCAATGATAGGGGCTGAGGGTATGCTGCATGTGTGAAAACATTTGGCTCACTTTGGTGCAAAGGCTGATAGCAATGCCAAGTCTACTTTCTTTATGCAATATTTTCTAATATTTCTTGATTTTAAAATTTAGCTAACCATAATCATAAGACTCTCCCTCTCTCTCTCATATTATTTTCCTGTTCAACTTTTTTCTTTGCTCCTCTGAATATCATAGCATGCCATAGACAAGTGCTCTGTGTGCCAAGTCTGGCACTCGTGCTAAACGTTGCCGACTTCTGCTTTAGGTAGTTGAAGTATAGCAACTAACTACTAACTCAACCACCTTTCACTACCCTTTACTGTACCTTCCTCTAGTGCTACATGGTCTTAGATGTATAACACATTTATTTTGCTTTTGATCATTAACCACTAACCAACCCTTCTTCCGTCCTTTCCTAAGGCATGAGAACTGTGCTGAAAGCATGAAAGGCTGGCTTTGTGTTAGTCATTAACGGCATGGTATTCCCTTGGTTAACCGCCTAGCCCCTTGCCGTGTACGGGGATTCTAAGGGTTAGACTATTTCTTTTCTCCACTTATACCAGGCTCTCCATACCCAATAATGAAGTCCTCCCCTTTCAGGTGCATCAAAGCTTGCCCCTTCATCAAACAGCATATAAATTTGATTTCGTTGGTTTTCCCACTCCCGCCTCTCCTTTAACCATGGCTCCGACCACTGATACTAATACCCAACTCATTTCCATGTCGATGACCCTGCCCATCAGGTTGTCTCTCCGCGAAACAATCCTGGGTGGAGGGCCATGGGACAACCTAGAAAGTCGGTGCATGGGCAGATGACTAGATCTTTCATGCAGAGCTAGAGATGGGCTGAGGGCCTGCCTGATGGGTCACCATGAGGGACCCTCGTGGCTGGAAGCAAGGGGTGGATGCGGCTACGCATCCCTGATTGTGTTAGCTCCAATGACTGATTGACTGAAAGCCATAACACATGAACGTAATTTTTAAAAAGATATGCTGTGTTTTCAGATTAACTGTAGTCATGAAAACATGAAGAAATCAGGATTTTCAATTCTAGTCCTGCTTAGTCATTTCAACTGACAGCACTAAGAAATACATAATTGAGTATCTTTTGATACTAAAATTTCTGGAGATTTTTCCATATGCATACATCTTTCATATATGCCAGTTTGTAATATACATGAAAAGCTGAGGAAAATACACATGTATTTGAATAAAGCTAAAAGATCAAAGGAAAGTGTATTTTGCCATACGGTCAAAATTAAGTAATTCCCTGCCAAAGTAAGAATTAAACTGAGAAAAGGGTTGAAAATTTTCCATTATGGGACTATTTTCTCTCATTTATATTCAGTGACCTCAAACATCTTAAACCTAGTTAAAAATCTCGCCCTTTTTTCTGTTGTCATTTATATAATTGGTTAATGGTTAGTGGTTAAAAAGCAAAATAAATGTGCTAGACATCTAAGGTCATATAGCACTACAGAAAGGTATATTAAAGGGGGGTGAAAGGTGATAGTTGCTATGCGTCAACTACCTAGAGTAGTGATATTGAATGTTAAAGATGGGTAAAGGAGTTGACGTGTGAATGGGTTATGGTGGGTTTAGGTAAGGGAA
The DNA here is from genome assembly GCF_042767895.1 of Penaeus vannamei. Lineage (NCBI taxonomy): Eukaryota > Metazoa > Arthropoda > Malacostraca > Decapoda > Penaeidae > Penaeus > Penaeus vannamei. The sequence goes on along the minus strand of NC_091569.1, from coordinate 21,746,671 downwards.
TTACATAAGCAATTCACGTGTTTCTCCAGGAGGGAGTAAAAGGGATAAAGGGGATGGAGGGTTAATGCAGGTTAGTTGGAGCTGAGGGGGATAGGTTGTGTTGGGAAGGAGTAGGAGAAAGGGGGTAGAGGGAATATGAGTAGGAGGAGGATGGATATCGGCAGTCACCTTGAGTGTGGAGGGAGCAGTTGTGGAATTTTGTGATTCGAGTATATAATTTATAATATTTTCAATAGTTCTGCATCGGAGTTGGTTGGAGAGTTTTGTGAGAGGACGGGAAGACACTGGTGTCTGGGGAGCAAAGGCAAAAGTAGGTGTGGGTGAGTATGTGGTAGGAGAAGGGGTGGAACGTTTAGTCTGTCTCCTGCGGGTAGTGCGGGGACGGAGAGGGGAGGGTATTGTGGCTGTAGTTGAGATTGGTGTGTCTGGATTTAGCGTGGCAAAAGAATTTGATTGGGGAAGATAGAAGGTAAAAGTGGAAGTAGGGAAGTAAGTAGGTATAGGAGAGAGTGTAGGAACATCTTGGGAAGGAGGGGGAGGGGCAGAGCGAGCGACATTACTGGAGTAGGGAGTATGAGAGAACCCTCGACGACGTGCTTCCTGTCTGGCTTCACGCAGAGTGAGACCAGTTTGTATCTGAGAGTTGCCACCTCAGACTCAAACTTGTACGTGGGGCAGCCCCTTTAAAATACATTATTGGGGCCCCCTCAGTTAGTACATATGCGTGATTGTGCAGAGCAGTTTGATCGGTTATGACTAGGTTGGGATCAGGCTGTGGAACGGTAGTGTTTGGCAGCATGTCCAAAACGCCAACAGTTTTGACATTGACGGGTAGGAGGTTGGTATGTTCGGACAGGGAGGAATTGTCCACCAATGTAGATATGAAATGGAAGGTCATGTCTACGGAAAGCAATTTGGCAATGTTGGTGGGGTTCTTTCGATGACCTTTAGGAGGAATGGAGTAGCACTGTACCGATATCACATCACAGTCCTTGAGGCAGGCGAGTAAGTCTTCTCCACAATCTGACCAGTCTTTGGTATCGATAGGGCACTTTGCTGGGAAGATAAAGACAGTTCCGGTACAAGTATTAAGGGTCGGATGAGGTTCTGCAGGAATGGGGTTGCCAGAGAGATCAGTTAGATTTGATAGTTATAGCTTCAGTTTCAGATGTAACTGTAACGAGACGGGAACGATTGGGTCGGGTACGGAAAGGGACTCTGTCCATTTGCTTTTGGAGACATTGTTAAAAGAGAAGAGTGTTGCCTGTGTAAGGAGCTGTAGGGGGATCACGAAAATTCGGTCCCATTTGGCTGGGCTAAACAGAGTAATCAAGATATTTATACAGCTGGGGGTGGTAGAAGGACGGGACGTGTGGAAGAGGAAGTATTGTTGAGGGGGGTAGTATTATGGAGAAGTGGAGAATAAAGCTGTAAGTAGTAATAAGGGAGGATGGGGTGATTGATGAAGGTTGTGAGGTTAGAGGTGATGAAGTTGAGGAAGTTGGGAGAGTAGGAATGACTCCTGGAGATTGAGTCTTGACTTGGGTGGATAATGTACTATTAGGCATTGAGGGGTGTGTAGTAGTTGCAGTGTTCAGAGTCGTGGCCAAAGGAGAGCCTGGAGTTTGAATTGGTGGGGCTATTTGATGAAGGGGCACGTCTCATTGCCCCTAATAAGGGTATTGTGTCTTCATTATTGGCCATGGGAAGCCTTGACTATATTGGGGTAAGAAACAGTCTACCCTTCAGAGTCCCCTTGAGGGGTAAGGGCTAGACAACTAAAACGGGAATACCGTGCCCATGGTTCCCTCAGGCCATTCAGGACTGGCACAGTCAGCCTTTCATCATTTCAGCACGGCTCTTACACCTTAGGAAGTGGATAGTAGAAGGGGTTGGAGAAGGGAAGGAAACAAAAGAGCAGGAGGGAGAAAAGGTCGTGCAAAATTAGTTGAGTCGAGGGCTGAGGCCCAAGGTTGGGGAGATCCCCACCATTGGGTCCCATACCTCTTCTCCTAAGCCCCCACACAACAACAACGGGCAAGGGATCGGGGGGGTGGGGGTGGGGATTTATATAAATTACATGAAGATATGCCTAATAATCTACATCTTATAAAAAAAAACTCCTGACAAGGACCACATCAAGAGATACCTTCAATGAAAATAGACCCCCAAAACAAACGTGTACTTTAGTTTTCATTTTGTGCTCTAATATTGCAAATATTCTAAAGATGGAAATAATTATCTTTCATTTTAACTCAATAAACCTATTTCATAACATTGTGGAAAATAAGAAAAACATAACTCCTTTTTGCATATGTCCTAAATAAGAGCTTCTGCATGATGTAATGACGTAGTCACTTCAGGAAGGTAGGAATTAACAAGGATGATTAGATCAAAAGGAAGAAGTGTGGGATTTTGCAAGGATAGCCATAGGGTACGGTAGGGATCAACAAAGGAGAAAGGTGGTTTAAGGATTATTAGATCAAAGTTTCAGGCAAAATGTCAGGAGTAAGAGAATACAGGGAAGGTTTGTTGTGACAAAGGATCAGTTTCAGGGGGAAGCGGAAAAGAGAATCAGGAAGGAAGAGGGATTGATGCATCTGAAGCATGAAGGAATGGGATGTGTTGGGAGGGGATGGGAGGAAGGGGTGAAGGGGGGAACATGAGTAAAAGGAGGATGGATGTCAACAGTTACTTTGAGTGTAGAAGGCATGGGAGCAGAGAGATTGGAGGATGGATTAGGTGTAGGCATATTATCTTGTGTCATGATTAGATAGTTTTGGATGTCTTTGGGTGTTTCTGAGGTGGAGTTGGTTGGGGAGTTCTGGGAAACGAAGGTTTTCTTATGTGGGGGAGAAGAGGGGACAGATGTTTTAGGGGTGAAGGGAGAGGTTGATGGAGGAGAGAACAGGGTAGGAGAAGATGGGTTGGAGCATTTAGCTTGTCTTATGCAATAAGCTGGGCGAATAGGGAGAAGGGAAGATACCAAGGTCATTTTAATTAGATTGTTTGGAATAGTGGTGGAGATTGGGGTGTTTGGATTTAGACTGGCAAAAGAATTGACTGGGAGAGAGAGAGGGTTGAAATGGCATAAGGAAGAGATACTGTGGGAGATTAGAAACATCTTGGGAGGAAAGGGGAGGGGTAGAGCAAAGGACATTATTGGAGTTGAGCGTGAGAGAAAAGCCTCGTTGATGTACTTCCTTTGTGTAAAGTGAGGCCAAGTTTGAACCTAAAAATTGCCACTCCCACTTATGGGAGCCATCACAATTGGCAAATGTGCATAACTTTGCTGAGTAGTTTGATTGATTATAACCAGGTTGGGCACATAGAGGGCACTGGACTGTGGAATGGCAGTGTGCAGGTTGGCCTAGACACCAACAATTCTAACATTGATAGGGGAAGGATAATATGGTCAGACAGGAAGGGACTGTCCGCCAATGATAATTTTAAAGGGAAGGTCATGTCTATAGAAAGTAATCTTAGCAATATCTTTGGGGGCCTAGCAACAGCCTCTATGGGGGATGGTGTAGCATGGTACTGATACTACATCATGGTCCATGAGGCAGGAGAGTAAGTCTTCTCCACAATTTGACTGATTCTTGTTGTAGACAGGGCAGTCTGTCAAGGAGATGGAGACAGTTCTGGTGCAAGTATTGAGGGAGGGATAAGGTTGAGCAGGAAGACAAAGTCAGTCAGGGTTGATAATACTAAAGCTCGGGATTCAGATGCAACTGTGACAAGGCCGGAACAATTGGGGTGGCAACTAAACAGGAATTCCGTGCCCATGGCTCCCCAAAGCCATTCATTAGTAGCACAAAGTCAGTCTTTAATCCTTTCAACATGGCTCTCACACCTTAGAAAATGGATAGTAGAAGTAGTTGGAGAAGAGAATGGAAATGAAAAGGGGAATGGGAAAAGACCATGTAAAATTAGTTGAGTTGAGGGCTGAGGCCCATGTCAGGGGTGATCCCTAGCATAGGGTCCCAGTCTCCGTCTCCTGAGCCCCCTTCAACAACAATGGGCATGGGATTGGGGGGACTCTCCAGAGGAGTGATAGTTCTAATCTCTGCTCTTAGTCAAGGTGGATTTGAGTCTTCCAATTAGGTTCTTGTCTCAATCATAATCTGTGCATGGCAGGGGTGATTTATTTTATTTATTGAAAATTTTCTGCTATGTCAACATCTAAGGTCATTAGCAGCATATACAAAATATGGCAATAGGGTGAGGCTTGGGGGTGAAGCCCCAGGTAACAAAAGCTCATACTGAATCATGATAAAGTATTGCAAAAAGGTTAAAAAGTTAACAATTTGGAAAAAATATGTTAGATGTCAAAGATTATTGAGCACTGCTGGTTAGTATGGTAGAGAAAAGGGTAAAGAGAAAATAGCAAATGGAGTACGAAGGCCATTCAGGACTGACAAAGCCAGCCTTTCATCCTTTCAGTATGGATTTCACACTTAAGGATGTGAACAGAAGGGAATGAGAAAGAGGAAAGGAGAAGAAAAAAACATGCAAAATTAGTTGAAGCGAGAGCTGAGCTTCAAGGTAGGGGTGATCACCCAACTTTGGGCCAAAGTCTCTGTCTCCTAAGCCCCCTACAACGAGGAGCATTGGATTGGGAGGTGGCAGACAAGTCTAGACCAACACCCTGACTGACTTTTTCTGCCAACTTTGAAAATAGTTGGCCAGTTCTTGATTGTGGTGATGGAAAGAATATTGCCTTATATTGTAGTCTTTAGCATTTTCCTCTCCAGTATCATTAAATGAACAACAAATGATCACTGCATTTCTAAATTCAAAATCTTGGCCCATTTTTTAAATATTCTCCATTAACCTACTTAGTCTGCTTACTCATTGAAAAAAAATGGATAAATCAATACTTGATTTAAATACAGAATACAGAATTTAACTTGTGGTCAGTCACTAAATAATGAAATTAACAGTTGCTGTCTTCTGTGCACTTTTCATAATCTGGTGAATATCAATTTGTAACTTTTGCATTTCATTTCTGTTTGACATTATTTATAATAGAGTTAATCTAAAATTAACACAGTAATTGTGAATATATATTATTTTGCTTACCCTCCCATACATAATACAAAAGGGAGCTCGTTAGCTTCCATTTCATATGCTGAAAATCAAAGTAGTTGAGTTTTAACTGAAATACTGGCCACTTGTCTTGACCTGAGTAATACTAAATCCATCACATTTACTTTTGAAAATTAACCAGACTTGATGTCAAAAAAAGAAAAGAAAAGAAAGAATCATCATCATCATCAACACCCACTCTACATGTTATCTTTATTATGTCCTTTGTAACAGATTTTGATTCAAATATCTATATATACCAAATTACAATGCATATGTTTTCAACTCATTTTAAAGGACACCATACATCTTTTTTTTTCTTTAAGCTGAGGTGTCCATCTGATTTACAACATTGTATATTTTCAAGATTGAGTGCCCAGGTGTTATGAGAATACCACTGCATCAGTCAAGAAAATGGAATTATTCAGTTCGGTTCATCTATGCACCTTATACATGATATTAAAGGCTTCCAAATGAATTCAAACTCTTTTGCTTCAAATTCATTATATCATTCACATCTGGTCCTCATTTTTTGTTTACAGAGAGAAACGATACAAAACTGATTAAGTGGAAAATTTACAATAAGGGCATCTGTTTGACAAGACTAAAAATAGGTAAAAAATATACACATCATATCAAAGACAAAAATTCACAAAATTTAATTTAAAAGAAAAAGAATTGAAATATTATTTTTGTCAAGGAATATTTAATTTCATTAGCAACTGCAGACTGTAAAAGTTTCAGTCAATTAAAAATGATGAGCTGCATTATGCTTTCCGAGTGCCATAAGTGTGGGAATTCCTCATTTATACTTCGAAACACAACATGCAGAATACAATCACAGTGAGCGGTTTGTCTTTTCAGGTGGTAGAGCCTCTTTTCATTTCTTCTTTCCTTTAGCTGCCAATTCCATGCCTCTAATGTATTTTCTTGGTATATGATACGTTTCTGGAAGGAAATAAAAAAATGTCAATTAAAGTTACTAACAATTCCTGCTGTTGTATTAAAAAGTGCTAATTTCATGGTGAAGACGTGTAAGGCATGCCCCACTCAATTGATTTTAGTTTTGAATTAATGACACTGAAAAATCATATTCTACATCAAAGATGAATAAGGGATTGATTTCAGAAAACCTATTACTCGGCTATCATATTATGCACAGTATAAAAATATGAATACCAAATAATGTGGTCTATTAGATACACAGTGCAATTCACACAACGGATTTCAAACAAGGTGATCTAAACAAAATATTTGAGAAAATAACCCTCTGGCGTTGGGTGCATGGATTGTCCACTGTTATTTTCTGTAAACTGTCAATTTCATATAGATAATAATAATGCTACCATTATCATTATTAACAACAATATCATTAATGACATAACTATTATTTCAATGTTAATAATGATACTGATAGTAATTATGGTAAAACCTTTTTTTGGGATAGCATGTCTGATAGGCCTTGGTGACCAAGCATCTACAAGTATGTGTAAACAAAATTAACCCAGTGCCGAAGGGTAAAAATGTTTGGCAAGTGGACGTAAGAACGGAATTGTTGGCACACATCGGCAGTTTCCCGTTTGCGCCCAGCTCAATCGATAGTTTGCGAGTGACATTTGGCACCTAAAAGCTTTTATTTTGCTATAATTTATAAAGATATTATAATTTTGAAGGTTTACCTTCATTATAGGTGCCATTGCCTAAAACCCTAAAATATAAATGAAGCTGCTACTATCGGAGAAAAACAAACTCCATCTGACAAGCCATCTGTTTTTCGGTCCACAACAGCCATGGAATGTACGTTCATGCCACCCGTCGGCTACGGGTTAACCTAAAATCACAGAGGATACAGGGAGGGTGGTGTGAAGAGTGAATGAGTGAGAAAGAGAAAGAGAGTGAAAGAAAAAAAAAAAAAAAGAATGAAGAGAAAGAAAGAAAGATAGATGTACACTTCCACCTTCATATACAGCTGCCTTACCTAACAACAACTTAGAGACAAAGGCAACTTGGTTTCCCTGTACAAGTACTTGTGTTGTTCCTTGGGGTTTGTGCTCGGCTGGTCCTACACTGGTGCTTGCTGCAACTCCAACCTGAATCTGATGAGCAAATTCTGCTTCGTCGATGCCATAAATGTTTGCATTGTATATCAAAGTTACCTGCAATCAAAAATTGGATTTATTTTCTGGTTAGTTTTAATTGTTTTTCCCTACACAGTGTACACTCTTTTATATTTAATTCAATGTTGTATGCTATAAAATCTTAAATAAACAATTCAATGACCTGTTCCTATAATTAATGATAAAAATAATTGTAAACCGATCATATACAATAAAAGCAATTCAAAAATTCAAACCCTTCCACAATGTTTGACAAAAGAACTATTGTAGCCGACCCCCGCAACCTGCAGCGCAGAATACTTTCCCCAGGTTGGGTCCAGGTCCACAGCCTGTCCTCTTGCCCTCACCATCAGCAGCTTCTCGACGACACATACCGAGACCTGATTGGTTGACCACGGACACCTCACGGCTCGCCCACTGGACCGCAGGCTCCCCTTGTTCCCGGGTGGCTGGCAGAGCTCAGACCCACTTAAGCTCCCGCACCCGGGCCGAGTTCATCACTCACGATCCTCCAGCCGAGCAAGACACAGCAAGCAGCAACTAGGCCTACCCAGGCCTTAGCCGATGGGTGAACCGTCCCGGCTCTCCCTGGCGATCTCCAGCACACCAGCCATACATGTGGGCACTCACACCCACACCCAAAAGCTCCTTAAAGAGATGATTGACACCAGCCTATGGCAGATACCAATCCATTGCCATACTGGTGACTTTCCGGAGTGACACAAATACCCAGCCTTTTGGAGTATCACGGTTATCGCTCACTTGCTTAGCTCCCTCAATGGAGGGGGAGTACCTGTAGCCAACCCCCGCAACCTGCAGCGCAGCATACTTCCCCCAGGTTGGGTCCAGGTCCACAGCCTGTCCTCTCGCCCTCACCATCAGCAGCTTCTCGACGACACATACCGGGACCTGATTGGTTGACCACGGACACCTCACAGCTCGCCCATTGGACCGCAGGCTCCCCTCGTTCCCGGGTGGCTGGCACAGCTCAGACTCACTTAAGCTCCCGCACCCGGGCCGAGTTCATCACTCACGATCCTCTAGCCGAGCAAGACACAGCAAGCAGCAACTAGGCCTACCCAGGCCTTAGCCGACGGGTGAGCCATCCCGGCTCTCCCCGGCGATCTCCAGCACACCAGCCATACCTGTGGGCACTCACACCCACACCCACACCCAAAAGCTCCTTAAAGAGATGATTGACACCAGCCTATGGCGGATACCAATCCATTGCCATACTATTAACCCATTGGATTTGGGTGCCTCGCAGCTAGCACATGTCTTATAGTCCCAGTCCACGTGAACACTAATGCATAGTATCAAGATTTCTTGCCTCCTCTTTATATACACAGTTTTACCATTTTCCAAGGTCTGCACTTGTCATTTGTTATGCTGTAACAAATTCCTATACTCAATCCACTCCTACCAACTACTCAACACACCATCACACAATGACCTAGGAATCACACTACACACCAACATGAAGTTCCACACACATATAGACAACATACAACACGAAGCAAACAGAAAACTGGGTACAGATGATGTAAAAACTCAGCTTACAACATATTTGTCTATCCAACACTGAAGTATTGCACAGCAGTGTGGTACCCACACATGCAAACAAATATTGCAGCAGTCAGGTTCATTCCAAACAATTGCACTAAAACTTCCGGCATCATAACATGTATGAAACTACTTAATATGGACACCCTCACAATGCACAGCCAAACACAGATTTTACATCTTTCAAAATCATAAGTGTCCTTGCTATAGTTGGCACTCTTCTAGACATGGCTCATCCTTGTTTCCCAGTGGAAATAATGCAAAAGATCCTTTCAAAAAGCCCACTGAGTCTAATTTCCCTCCAAGTGTATTCACAGCCACATGTCCACACCATCTACCACTCAATTACAATATCATGGTGATGTGTGCTCGTCATCCCAATTTTTTCCATAATGACACATTCCCATCATCTGCTACTCAGCCAAAAAAAATTATGACATGACATCCATGTCAACTTTTTTCAATGCAGAAAAAACGAATGACAGAAAGAAAGAAAAAAAGGAAAAAGGCTAAACTAATTCATCTGAAAGGTATGATGACAATTTAGAAATCCAAGCATTTTATGGATGAAATCACATTTGATAACACTCACTAGCATAACAGTGAAATTAGCAAAATAAAGTATACCTTTTTATTTCCACTTCTCTTGGCAACATTGATTTCTATTGGTTCCAGTTTGCCCTTCCTGATAACCGGATTAAATCCTGGTCTAGTAATTCTTATTGCAGGTGCCATCTTGCCTAGCATGCGGGAAAAGATCTCGTCCCAGCGCAACTGCTCTTTATAACCTTCCTTCCTGTTCACAACAGCTTCGTGGAGCACTGGGTCTAGGTTAACCATCCTTAGAAAAAGAAAAGAGACAGAATCTTAGCAAAATGAGCTTTATAGCAATGTAATACAATATTAAAGATGTGAAAGTTACTAAGCATATATATACTAGAGATATGCTCTGTTGAAATGCATGCTTACCTGTCATCTTTCTTCTGGAGACCTTTCTTCTTTATATAACTGGTGACTATTTCTCTGACTTCCTTTGTTACCAAGACATCACCTTTGCTGAAACAAAAAGCATCACAAATGAAATTTCATTGGATACATAGTATAATTTCCTGGTCTATTTACTTTAAAATTCAGATGGCAAGATATACAAAATTGTAAAACAATATTTAGTATAAGCTTTCTTTAGTTCCAGGCAATTACATTTTCCTTTTTCATAAACTTATTGAGAACCCATTTTGCATAAACATTAAGAAATACAAATCCTTGCATCAAAATTTACCAAAGACCATTGGCTTTATAGAACTGCAATGTATCCCCAGACACTTGATAGACCTCCTCAATCTGGGGGGGAGTAAAAGTACGAGCACCACTATTGGTCACTTGTTTGACTGTAGTTTCCTCCTGAAATAATAAATAGTTTTAAAACTAGGTACAATCAATTCTTACAAATGTACATATCTTCATATCCAAGTATAGAAGCCAAAATATCATGCAAAGGAAACTCACCATATCTACAACAAAGCTTATGAGGTCGTCATGGACCCAGTTCACAGCCGTGATATTTTCCACACCTTTTGGGAATTCTTTCACTTGTATTATCTCTTGTTTTGCCATTTCATTCAAGAACTGGAAAAAATATATAATAAATCAATAAATACTGAGGTAATCTGTGACAGTAATCAGTCCAAATACACACGGCATTTGAAGTTAATGTCTTAGGGAGAATAAGAAAAAGATATGTGGAAGGCTACTGTTAACCCCTTGGATCCTGTTCCTTAATGGCAATCATATGGACCAAAATACAGGCATTAGGATTAATTGAACAGCTAGTGTGCTAGGTGCGCAGCTTGTAGGCTGGCAATTGTAAACACTGTACATGACAAGACTCTATGCCTCCTCTTTTAACATATCAGCATGTATTTTTTTCTTTTTCTTTTTCTTTTTCTTCCAAAGTCCATATTTGTCATTTGATTTGCTGTATCCAGATGCAATAGACTGTGTTCTTTGCACAGATTCCATATTATGCCTCTAGGTAGTAAATAACTCAGTGCAAGAAAAATAAAAGTATGTAACATTTTGTTATTTGTATCATTAATTTTTTTTTCATAATATTCAATTTGTGTTCTGTAATACAACCTGTACTGCTGGTAAGGAATAGGATGCTGAGCATGGAAATGGCATCCTCCCTGGAGCAATGCTCTTCCAATCATGGCTCAGAGTCATAATGGGAATAATGCAAGAGCCCCTGTCTAAATGCCAAATTCCAGCTGAAATGCTCATAACAGCATGTTTGCATCACCTGCCCCTCAAGCCAAAATTTTCATGACATGATGGGGAAATACAAAGAAGAAATTGCAAAAATGAAAGAACTGAGGGGAGGAAGAGGAATAAGGGGAGAGGAGGAGAGGAATAAGAGGGAGACTAATAAAGAAAATAATGATAAATCCCTTCCTTAATGAAACTGCATTTTACATGCAACTAAAAACCTATGGTTACTAGATCTGTGACAGTTATACATTTGCACAAAATAAGATGATGGCAGTAAATGGGACTTCATAATGCTTAGTTGGGCTAGTTCTGAGAACCCTGTGATGGCAATAGGTCTGTGCTTAGTCAACAAACAGTAACAGCCATGAGCTTCCACCTGTGTGAAACTGGTTTATTTGATGGAGATTCTTTCAGTGGTAAATTAATTCAATTCATTGGCTTATGCTATTTATATATATCTTCTCAGGTTGTCTAACTGCCACTATGGAGTGCATGGCCAGAATTTTTTTCATCTAGCAATTTCTTTATATTTGTCAATTATTATTTCTTTTCATGAAAGTCGCATCTAGTCTGTCCAATTGTGATGGGGAATTCATTCCTCACTGTAATGCGATATACTGTAATATTTTTTTCTTACAAATCTAAAATATTGTTGCATTTGTGCAATCACCAGTGTAAAAACAAAGTCACAAATTGAAAAGTTTGGATGTGGTAAGAATATATACAATCCTTTACAAGAAGATAAAGAAGAAAACCAAAATTATACCTTAGTTAATTTTTTATATGAAGACTTCTTA